>NC_041383.1:703216283-703237423 GCF_002162155.2 Triticum dicoccoides
CTTCAAGCCAAGTACATTGCAAGATAGCAACTATTGCGAAACTGGCAGCGCAATGGTATATTGAAGTAATCTGATACTTATACAACCCAATGGTAGAGGTTATACTGTAGTAATCTGATACTGTACTTATACACGCCAAGAACAAGTTTTGCTACCATCATGTCCATCACACATAAAACTGAAGTAGTTGTACTCTAGACCTCCTCCCAGCCAAAATAAAAAAACGATTGCTTGGAGTTTGGACTGGAAAAAACACTTACAGTCTAGAATGAAGTTTCAAGAAATCCGATGTATACAGTCTAGAATGAAGTTTGAAGAAATCTGATGGTACATATGGCTTCAACAACGACTTATGCACTCCGGTGGAAACACCTCCTACCAGCGACGTCTGACTCGCTTGAACGCAGCTAGAACTTCTTGGTTGATGGTTGGCCTAGATGTGCAAAACTGACAGCATTTCTCATGTCTGAAGTCTGAACGCTGCCAATAATATTCTTTCTGCAGCGTGCGGCTGCAAAGCGGACGCTGCTGCTACTTGTCCAAAGTTAGCTGCGGCGTTCAGTTTTCTCTAGACGCTGTACCTAGGAAAAAAAATTCTACTAACGACAAGATCTCCGATCAGAGGCTATGTCGATGCACGCGTGCGTTGTATCCTTGCTGAAGATGATGAATTGAAGCTTAGCTTTGGGGATGAGAATCCGAAGTTTAACCTTGTGTTGGACTCATCATCATCGGCACACGTGCAGCGATTCCTTCTTGAAGGTGTAGCCTATAAGTTGTGTAATTCTCATTTTGATGTCGTCTTGAATCATAGGGTCAGTGACTATCTGGTGGAGTTACTGTCGCGAGGCATGCGGCGGTTTTCTTTTTGGTTTTTTTGGCTCGATGTTGTTCGGTTGCTGGATTCTGCATTCTGAATAATATATGATTATGCGCATGGACCGATGCTATCGTCATTCTCAAAGAAAAGAAAAAAGTTGTGCCTATTGCTATCCTCCTTATTGGCTCGATGTTGTTTGGTTGCTGGATTCTGTATTCTTAATAATATATGATTATGTGCATGGACCGATGCTATCCTCCTTCTCAAAGAAAAGAAAAAAGTTGTGCCTATTGCGAGAAATTAAAATTACTCAGTGATAGACTACCAATAAGAAGGCATTCCAAATCAGTCCCAATTTATAGCACACCGTCAGAATAAGTTGTCTGGACTAAAGAAGATACTTATAGTCTACGATGAAGTTTGAAGAAATCTGATGTATGTTGTGCCTATTGCGAGAAGTTAGAATTCCTTGGTGATAGGCTGCAAATAAAAAGGCATTCCAAATCATTCCTATTTTACATCACATCGTAAGAAAAACATTAAATACACCTACCAACACTGCACCATTGCTTGACACAAGTTGTTGTGATGGATCAATAATATTTCTACTTCATGCAAGCCCTGGAATCACATCCCCAAGATGACATGATCCCATATACTCCCCCCGTCTCATAATATAAGATTGTTTTTGACACTATATATGGGACAGAGAGTAAGGTGTATGTTCCTGCAAGATTCGGAAGTACCATATGCCTCTGGAAGTCACCAATTTACAGTAGAGTAATGTGATAGGTGCAACATAAAACTTAGGATATGTGTATCCCCCTTTTTATGAGAAATCTAGCTTGTTCCTCAAGAGTTTGTGTATTCTTAAAAGAAGACATTCAACATTCATTGTAAGTCTGAAAATGATGTCCATATCCTTTTGTTATCGCAAGTCACAGCTGGTGTACTTGTGTGTACTGTGCAAATGTATCTTCACAACCTTACTTTACTTTTGACAGTTCTCCGTACAATATAGGAGCAACGAACGGTTCAATCCCAATACAATCAGCACGAATCAAAGTAACAAATGTAATCCGGACTCTACCTAGTTCTTTGGGACGCTTTCACTAGAAAAAGGAAGGAGGGAGTATGAAAAATGGAGCGACGACCGTTTCAATCTCCCAGATTGAAACCCTGTTCGCCCTGTTCCACCTTCCACCTGGCCCGTTGCAGATTCATCCCAGCCAACCTGTTGAACGAAAAGTTTTTGTATCAGTAGCAGAAAAGTGGTAAATGACGCAGAACAATGCTTGAATCAGGGCCGGTCCTAGTCCATGGCAAAAGGTGCGGTGCCCTAGGCCCATCTCAAATAAGCCACAATATATCTTTATAGCTTTTTTAAAAAAAAAGGAGGAATACCCCCGGCCTCTGCATCTGGACGATGCATACGGCCAATTTATTAATTATTAACACAAGATCTTACAAAGTCGTACAACGGTAAGACCAAAGCCACCATCTTCGCAACCTCTGTCGCTACTCCTATCTAACTGATGAAGGGGCGCTGATGGTCTGGGCCTAATACCAAACAGACCTCGCAGTCAAACCTAACATCTAAGACCTGAGGTCCCAACCAGGACGCCTTCCGGGTATGGGCACCCACCAGTCCGGCGTGCTCTTCAACCAGGACCTCTGCCGGGTATGAGGCCGCCGCAGCCACGTACCATCAATCCATCTTCAGAGTTGTACTGTTGCATGAACCATGCCAGGTCTCTCTGCCATCGACGCCACCACGACGCCAGACAGCGCCACCATCCTGCGCTCGTCCATCATCACACGCCCACCGGCGAAACCCCGCCTGCTCCATGCCGCTGAGACTCGCCGTTGTCAACGTGCCAGATGCCACGCCGCTCCTCCGACGCGAAGACCAAAAACAGGAAACGCCCTAAAGATACAAGGCGCACTCTGCACAACATGAAAGCCGCCGCGAGCAGCTGCAGAGAGCCAGCCGGCGGCCAAAGCCCCCACCTTCATGAGCCCACACCCGAGTCCTAGCTCCCCAGGCAACGCCTCCATGGAGGATATGACGCCCATGGCGCCACCGCTGCGCAATCCAGGCCGGATTTTGGGTTTTCACCTGGGAGAGGACCGGAGGTGGCAAGAATAAGGACCACGACACCGCCTTCAGGAAGGATGCGTCGCCCGAAGCCGACGCCGCTATCGAGCCGAACCAGCCGGCCTAGGGTTTCCCCCGGTCCCAATCTGCACCACCATTCCCAGAAGCACCGGAACCAGCATCATCCACCGGCCTCAAGCGCAAAGGGGAAGGAGCGGAAACGAGGGAGCAGCAGGCCTCCAGATCTGGCGAGGACGAAGGCCCCCGAACTGCCGCTGCCAAGCGCCGACTCCCCACCACCCGAGCGGTCGAGGACGCCGGGCAGAGTCCCTGCGCACACCGTCCAGGGCGCGAACGACGGCGCCGAACCAGCAGGGGCCGCCGCCCCCGTGGATCCGGATCTCCGCGAAGGGACGACGAAGCCCGCCGCCACCTTCCTCGGCAGCCGCGTGACGCATCGGCGGCTCCTCTGGTGGGGACGAGGAGGAGAGGAAGGGAAGGGGAGGCCGCCGGCGGCAGCTAGGGTTAGCCGCCTGTGTCGCCCCTGTTGGAGCGACGCGGGGGCGAGCTGGGCGACTCCTTCTTTTTCCATATGTGCAGGGGGCCTTTGCTTCCTCCCCCCTCTCGGCGAAGTAAATGGGAGCCAATATTTCGTCGGTGAGGTGTGGTTCAAGCTGTTGAGATCAAGAGTGATTGACGAGCCTTTGGCTTCCATCATCCATGACAGGGAGAGGATTTGTGGCACGTAGTCTCACGTCATGGGATGGTATCACCTGCCGACTTTGTCTTTTTTGACACTACTCATGCTGGATTTGTCTTTTTTGTTTCTCAATCTATATTTCGATTTGGACCTAGAGAGTTGTACATTGGTGTGATGTGAATATCCACAATTTTTTTTATAATTTTTTGAAACATTTAAAGTTGAATATTTTGAAATGGTATCATGGTATCACCTAAGGGGTGGTATCGTGTGATATTTTCCCCTCACGGCATGCAAGTCCCTCACACGGCTTTTCACTTTGGCTTATGATTTTCATACTTCTATATGTTTTAAATGAAAAGTTTAAATTAAGTTCTATTTTCATATTCGTATTTTTCATGACCAGTACTTTCAAATAAGATCCATTTTGAATATATTTTGATGACTTTTAAAAAATTATGTTAAGTTTCAGCCGTTGAAACTTATTACGAGTGGCAAATAAAATCACATACTTTGTGCTTACGTCTGACATAAAAAATCGTTTAATTATTTTTATCTTTGAAACTTGATACAAGCGAGCAAGAAAGTTGGAATTTTCAGATGCAAAATCGTAAGTTTCATGATTGAAACTTAAAACTTACTCTGCCCTCATGTGTTATTCAACTACTTCATGAATCGCAAGGCAACAGAGCGAACAAGCGGGACTTGACAGGTGCGTGACCCAGCGAATTTCCATCCATGACATTGCAAGAGAATGGTGGTGTTCCCTCTTTGGCAGAGTACCACATAGAAATAAAAAGGAGTTGGTGGCAGTTGCGATGGAGGGTATGCATAAGCTGTGGCTCAAGCGGAATTCGATGGTTTTCGATCAAATGCCCAATTTAGTTATTAATGAGGTCGCCTTTTGGGAGGAAGTCAGGCAGAAGGCGGGCAATAGCGAGGAGTAGGTTCAGAACTTCAGATCTTGTGGTTGTCGATAGTTTCGCCCATTGATAGCTTGTAACAGCTTGTAAGGCTTTGTTTTGGGGCTACGGGAAGACAACCCAGGGCAGTAAACCCCGAGAGGGAAATTGCAACAACACATGGGCTTCCACAGGGGGTTCTCCTCTTTTGGATGGTCATTTGGTGGGAGAGTTCAGGCGAGAGGAGTCGCAGCTTCGTGAGGAGGAGCTGCAAGTCGCAGCGTTGCGAGGGAGATGACACGGGGAGATTTTCCATGAGTGCAGGGGCATTGAACTTCTAACCGGGGTGTAGAGAATGATCTGGTGCATCGATGATTGATTGATCGTGCACTAGGCACATATATATAGGTACAAGGGGTGCGACCGGTATCTTGTCTTCTAAGATACACGTACATACATAGAGAGACAGACACTACAGGTACTGCATAAAAGACCTGGACCTACGTACATGTACACATGTTCAACACCCCCCGCAGTCGAAGCGTCGCCGGTGACGCAGAGACTGGACCGAAAGCCCTCGAATGTTGAGGTGGGTAGTGCCTTTGTCATGACATCGGCGAACTGCTGTTCGGTGGGCATATGGAGAACACGAACACGACCAAGTGCGACGTGCTCCCTGACGAAGTGAATGTCGAGCTCAATATGCTTCGTCCGTCGGTGATGGCAGGGTTGGCAGCAAGGTAGACTGCGGAGACGTTGTCACAGTAGACAAGTGTCGGCTTGGTGACCTCACATAGCAACTCCTGAACTAGCTGTCGTAGCTAAGAGCACTCCGCGACGGCGTTGGCCACGGCCCGGTACTCAGCCTTGGCGCTCGATCGTGAGACCGTGGGTTGTCGTTTAGACGACCATGAAATCAGAGAGGGCCCGAGGTAGACGCAGTAGCCGGAGGTGGAGCAGCGAGTGTCGGGACACCCAGCCCAGTCGGTGTCAGAGTAGGCGACAAGGCTGGTGTCAGGTGATGCCATCAGGGTGAGACCCATGGCTGTGGTGCCACGTATGTACCGAAGTATACGTTTCACGAGAGCCCAATGGGTGTCACGAGGAGCATGCATATGAAGCCACACTTGCTGGACAGCGTACTGAATGTCCGGACGCGTCAGTGTGAGGTACTGAAGCGCACCGACGATGGAGCGGTAGAAGGGAGCGTCGGACACCGGAGAACCCTCGACGACGGACACCTTAGCCTTCGTGTCGACAGGCGTGGGAGCAGGCTTGCAGTTAAGCACGCCCGCTCGCTCCAGAAGCTCGTAGGCGTACTTCTGCTGGTGCAGGAAGAAGCCAGTAGCCCGACGCACTACCTCGATGCCAAGGAAGTAGTGGAGAGCCCCAAGTCCTTGAGGGAGAACTCGGTGCCGAGGCGAGCTGTGATTTGCTGAAGTAGCGCTGGCGAGGACGCATTCAGGATGATGTCGTCGACGTACAGTAGGAGGTACGCGGTGGCGGGCCCTGGTGATAGACAAACATGGAGGCATCAGACCGTGTGGACCGGAACCCCTGCTGCTGAAGGAAGGCCGCGATCCGCTGGTACCAGGCCCGAGGTGCTTGCTTCAACCCGTAGAGAGGACGGGAGAGCAAGCACACATGGTCCAGATAGTCGGTGTCGACGATACCAGTAGGCTGCTGATAGAACACCTGCTCGTCGAGATGGCCATGCAAGAAAGCATTAGACACATCGAGCTGGTGTACCGGCCAGGCGCGAGAAACAGCAAGCTGGAGGACGGCGCGAATCGTGCCCGATTTGACAACCGGGGTGAAGGTGTCGGTGAAGTCCACGCCGGCACGCTGGTGGAAGCTGCGCACCACCCAATGCACCTTGTAGCGCTCGAGAGAACCATCGGGGCAAGTCTTGTGGCGGAAGACCCACTTGCCAGTGATGACATTGGCACGGGGAGGTCGCGGAACAAGCTGCCACGTACGGTTGCGCGACAAGGCGTCAAACTCCTCACGCATCGCAGCTAGCCAGTTCAGATTCGGAAGGGCTGCGCGAGCGGAGGTGGGTAGCGGAGACGACGCCGAGGTGGATGCAGCACACGCATACTCGTCCAACGGGTACCGCGTGCTGGGACAAAGTGTCCCGGTCCGAGCCCGAGTGACCACACCGGTGAGGGGTGCGGCCGCAGTGACGGGGGCCGCAACAGGGCCCGCGGCGGGGGCGGCCGAGGGGGCCGCGGCAACGGTGGCCGCCAGGGGGCCGCTGCGGGGGCGGCCGAGGGGGCCGCCGCAGGGGCCGTGGCGACAGGGCCCACGGCAGGGGTCGCAGCGGGGACCGCAGCGCCAGGGGCCGCCGGCGCGGGGAGCGCGGGCAGGGCTGGCTCCGGGGCGCGGCTGGGCGGTCCGCCAGAGGTGGAGGCAGGGGCGAACCGTGCCGGGAGAGACGTGGAAGGTGACGGTACCTGCTGAAATAGGAACACCAGCTCATCAAAGTACACATGCCGCAAAGTGAAAATGCAGTGGGACACTGGATTATAGCACCGGTAACCTTTGGTGTTGGGAGGATAACCAAGGAAAATGCAAGGAAGCGGCCGCGGTGCGAGTTTGTGAGGAGCAGTGGGCGCGGTGCTAGGATAACAGAGACACCCGAAGATGCGTAGACCATCATAAGATGGAACCGCACTGAAGAGGAGCTGGTGAGGAGTGTAGTTCCAGCAGGAACGCATGGGCGAATGTTAATGAGGGGCTGGCGGTCGCGAGTGCGTCCGGCCAGAACCGAGAAGGCACGTAGGAGTAGAAGAGCAATGTGCGGACACAGTCATTAAGAGTGCGAAGGACACGCTCGGCGCGACCATTCTGCTGAGACGTGTAGGGGCAGGTGAGGCGAAAGATGGTGCCGTGGGACGCAAGTAAATTGCGGATGGCGACGTTGTCAAACTCCTTGCCATTGTCAGTTTGCAAGGGGAGAATAGGACAACCGAACTGTGTGGTGACATATGAATAAAAGGCTGTGAGTGTGGCAAGAGCGTCGGACTTGCGACAGAGAGGGAATGTCCACACATAATGAGAAAAATCATCCAATATCACCAGATAGTATAAATAGCCCGTGTTGCTAGCAACCGGGGACGTCCAAACTGTTGGGGAACGTAGTAATTTCAACAAAATTCCTACGCACACGCAAGATCATGGTGATGCATAGCTACGAGAGGGGGAGTGTATCTTCATACCCTTGAAGATTGCTAAGCGAAAGCGTTTATCAACGCGGTTGATGTAGTCGTACGTCTTCACGATCCGACCGATCCAAGTACCGAACGCACGGCACCTCCGAGTTCTGCACACGTTCAGCTCGATGACGTCCTCACCTTCTCGATTCGGCAAGACGGGCGAAGTAGTAGATGAGTTCCGGCAGCACGACGGCGTGGTGACGGTGTTGGTGAAGAACAATCTCCGCAGGGCTTCGCCTAAGCACTACGGAAACTATGACGGAGGATAAACTAGAGGGGACGGGGTTGCCGGCACACGGCTTGGTGTTTCTTGATCTGTCTTTGGTGCTAGCCCTGCCCCTCTATTTATATGTTGAGCCTTGGGGTCGAAACTTGGAGTAAAAGCCTCCACAAAGTCGGTTTCACCCGAAAGGCAAGAGTCCTTCTCGGACTCCAGGGCCAGACGCCAGGGACCCTGGCATCTGGCTCCTGGACTCCGTAAAACTTCCTTTTGCGCTTTCCAAAAACCTTGTGGGCTTTCCCCTTTGGCCCAAATAACGTGTTCTCGTACCCAAACATTTCGGGAAACATCCGGAACCCCTTCCGGTGAATTCCGGAACCCTTCCGGAGATCAAACACTATTATCCCATATATAAAACTTTATCTCCGAACCATTCCGGAGTTCCTCGTCATGTCCATGATCTCATCCGGGACTCCGAACAACATTCGGTTACCAACATACATAACTCATATAATACTATATCGTCAACGAATCGTTAAGCGTGCGGACCCTACGGGTTCGAGAACTATGTAGACATGACCTAGAACTGTTTCCGGTCAATAACCAATAGCGGGACCTGGATGCCCATATTGGCTCCCACATATTCTACGAAGATCTTTATCGGTCAAACCGCATAACAACATACGTTGTTCCCTTTGTCATCGGTATGTTACTTGCCCGAGATTCGATCGTCGGTATCTCAATACCTAGTTCAATCTCGTTACCGGCAAGTCTCTTTACTCGTTCCGTAATACATCATCTCACAACTAACTCATTAGTTGTAATGCTTGCAAGGCTTATAGTGATGTGCATTACCGAGAGGGCCCAGAGATACCTCTCCGACAATCGGAGTGACAAATCCTAATCTCGAAATACGCCAACCCAACATCTACTTTTGGAGACACCTGTAATGCTCCTTTATAATCACCCAGTTACGTTGTGACGTTTGGTAGCACCCAAAGTGTTTCTCCGGCAAACGGGAGTTGCATAATCTCATAGTCATAGGAACATGTATAAGTCATGAAGAAAGCAATAGCAACACACTAAACGATCAGGTGCCAAGCTAATGGAATGGGTCATGTCAATCAGATCATTCAACTAATGATGTGATCTCGTTACTCAAATAACAACTCATTGTTCATGGTCAGGAAACATAACCATCTTTGATTAATGAGCTAGTCAAGTAGAGGCATACTAGTGACACTTTGTTTGTCTATGTATTCACACATGTATTATGTTTCCGGTTAATACAATTCTAGCATGAAAAATAAACATTTATCATGATATAAGGAAATAAATAATAACTTTATTATTGCCTCTAGGGCATATTTCCTTCAGTCTCCCACTTGCACTAGAGTCAATAATCTAGATCACATCACCATGTGATTAACATCGATAGTTCACATCTTTATGTGGTTAACACCCATAGTTCACATCGACATGTGACCAACACCCAAAGGGTTTACTAGAGTCAGTAATCTAGTTCACATCGCTATGTGATTAACACCCAAAGATTACTAAGGTGTGATCATGTTTTGCTAGTGAGAGAAGCTTAGCCAACGGGTTTGTCATATTCAGAGCCGTATGTATTTTGCAAATATTCTATGTCTTTAATGCTCTGCATGGAGCTACTCTAGCTAATTGCTCCCACTTTCAATATGTATCCAGATTGAGACTTAGAGTCATTTGGATTGGTGTAAAAGCTTGCACCGATGTAACTCTTTACGATGGGCTCTTTTATCACCTCCATAATCGAGAAATATTTCCTTAGTCCTCACTAAGGATATTCTTGACCAATGTCCAGTGATCTACTCTTAGATCAAAATTGTATTCCTTTGTCAAACTCAGAGCAAGGTATACAATAGGTCTGGTTCACAGCATAGCATACTTTATAGAACCTATGACTGAGGCATAGGGAATGACTTTTCATTCTCTTTCTATTTTCTGCCATGGTCGGGTCTTGAGTCTTACTCAAATTCACACCTTTGCATCACAGACAAGAACTCCTTCTTTGACTGTTCCATTTTGAACTATTTCAAAAAATTATCAAGGTATGTACTCATTGAAAAATCTTATCAAGCGTCTTGATCTATCTATATAGATACTGATGCTCAATGTGTAAGCAGCTTCACCGAGGTCTTGCTTTGAAAAACTCTTATTCAAGTATCCTTTCATGCTATCCAGAATTTCTATATCATTTCCAATCAACAATATGTCATCCACATATAATATTAGAAATGCTACAGAGCTCCCACTCACTTTCTTGTAAATATAGGCTTCTCAAAAAGTCTGTATAAAACCATATGCTTTGATCAACTCATCAAAGCGTATATTCCAACTCCAAGAGGCTTGCACTAGTCCATAAATGGAACGCTGGAGCTTGCACACTTTGTTAGCACCTTTAGGATTGACAAAACCTTCTGGTTGCATCATATACAACTCTTCTTTAATAAATACATTAAGGAATGCAGTTTTTTACATCCTTTTGTCAGATTTCATAAAATGTGGCAATTGCTAACATGATTCGGACAGACTTAAGCATCGATACGAGTGAGAAAATCTCATCGTATTCAACACCTTGAACTTGTTGAAAACCTTTCGCAACAAGTCGAGCTTAGTAGACAGTAACACTACTATCAGTGTCTGTCTTCCTCTTGAAGATCCATTTATTTAACATGGCTTGCTGATCATCGAGCAAGTCAATCAAAGTCCATACTTTGTTCTCATACATGGATCATATCTCAGATTTTATGGCCTCATGCCATTTCACGGAATCTGGGCTCATCATCGCTTCCTCATAGTTCGTAGGTTCATCATGGTCTAGTAACATGACTTCCAGAACATGATTACCGCACCACCTTGGTGCGGACTGTACTCTGGAAGGCCTACAAGGTTCTGTAGTAACTTGATCTGAAGTTTCATGATCATCATCACTAGCTTCCTCACAAATTGGTGTAGAAATCACTGGAACTGATTTCAGTGATGAACTATTTTCCAATTCGGGAGAAGGTACAGTTACCTCATCAAGTTCTACTTTTCCTCCCACTCACTTCTTTCGAGAGAAACTCCTTCTCTAGAAAGGATCCATTTTTAGCAACGAATATCTTGCCTTCAGATCTGTGATAGAAGGTGTACCCAACAATTTCCTTTGGGTATTCTATGAAGACGCACTTCTCTGATTTGAGTTTGAGCTTATCAGGTTGAAAACCTTTTTCATATAAGCATCGCAACTCCAAACTTTAAGAACCGACAACTTAGGTTTACTGCTAAACCATAGTTCCACGGTGTCGTCTCAACGGATTTAGATGGTGCCCTATTTAAATGTGAATGCAGCTGTCTCTAATGCATAACCCCAAAACGATAGTGGTAAACCGATAAGAGACATCATAGATCGCACCATATCTAGTAAAGTACGATTACGACGTTCGGACACACCATTACATTGTGATGTTCCAGGTGGCGTGAGCTGTGAAACTATTCCACATTGTTTTAATTGAAGACCAAACTCGAAACTCAAATATCCGTCTCCGCAATCAGATCGCAGAAACTTTATTTTCTTGTTACAATGATTTTTCCACTTCACTCTGAAATTCTTTGAACCATTCAACTATTTCAGACTTATGTTTCATCAAGTAGATATACCCATATCTGCTCAAATCATCTTGTGAATGTCAGAAAATAACGATACTTGCCACGAGCATCAACACTCATTGGATCGCATACATCGGTATGTATTATTTCCAATAAGTCAGTAGCTTGTTCCATTGTTCCGGAGAACGGAGTTTTAGTCATCTTGCCCAAAAGGCAGGTTCGCAAGCATCAAATGATTCGTAACCAAGTGATTCCGAAAATCCATCTTTATGGAGTTTCTTCATGCGCTTTACACCGATATGACCCAAACGGCAGTGCTACAAATAAGTTGCACTATCATTATTAACTTTTCATCTTTTGGCATCAATATTATGAATATGTGTATCACTACGATCGAGATCCAACAAACTATTTTCATTGGGTGTATGACCATCGAAGGTCTTTTTCATGTAAACAGAATAACAATTTATTCTCTAATTTTAAATCTATAACCGTATCGCAATAAACATGATCAAATCATATTCATGCTCAACGCAAACGCCAAATAATATTTATTTAGGTTCAACACTAATCCCGAAAGTATAGGGAGTGTGCGATGATGATCATATTAATCTTGGAACTACTTCCAACACTCATTGTCACCTCACCCTCAACTAGTTTCTGTTTATTCTGCAACTCCCGTTTCGAGTTACTACTCTTAGCAACTGAACCAGTATCAAATACCAAGGGGTTGCTATAAACACTAGTAAAGTACACATCAATAGCATGTATATCAAATATACCTATGTTCACTTTGCCACCCTTCTTATCCGCCAAATACTTGGGGTAGTTCCACTTCCAGTGACCAGTCCCTTTGTAGTAGAATCACTTAGTCTTAGGCTTAGGTTCAGCTTTGGGCTTCTTCGTGGGAGTGACAACTTGCTTGTCATTCTACTTGAAGTTCCCTTTCTTTCCCTTTGCCCTTTCCTTGAAACTAGTGATCTTGTCAACCATCAACACTTGATGCTCTTTCTTGATTTCTACCTTCGTCGATTTCAACATTACGAAGAGCTCGGGAATCATTTTCGTCATCCCTTGCATACTATAGTTCATCACGAAGTTCTAGTAACTTAGTGATGGTGACTAGAGAATTCTGTCAATCACTATCTTATCTGGAAGATTAACTCCCACTTGATTCAAGCGATTGAAGTACCCAGACAATCTGAGCACATGCTCACTAGTTGAGCGATTCTCCTCCATCTTTTAGCTATAGAACTTGTTGGAGACTTCATATCTCTCAACTCGGGTATTTTCTGGAAATATTAACTTCAACTCCTGGAACATCTCATATGGTCCATGATGTTCAAAACGTCTTTGAAGTCCTGATTCTAAGCCGTTAAGCATGGTGCACTAAACTATCAAGTAGTCATCATACTGAGCTAGCCAAACGTTCATAACATCTGCATCTGCTCCTGCAATAGGTCTGTCACCTAGCGGTGCATTAAGGACATAATTCTTCTGTGCAGCAATGAGGATAAACCTCAGATCACAGATCCAATCCGCATCATTGCTACTAACTTCTTTCAACACAATTTTCTCTAGGAACATATCAAATTAAACATATGAAAGCAACAACGCAAGCTATTGATCTACAACATAATTTGCAAAATACTACCAGGACTAAGTTCATGATAAATTTAAGTTCAATTAATCATATTACTTAAGAACTCCCACTTAGAAAGACATCCCTCTATTCTTCTAAGTGATCACGTGATCCAAATCAACTAAACCATAACCGATCATCACGTGAAATGGAGTAGCTTTCAATGGTGAACATCATTATGTTGATCATATCTACTATATGATTCACGCTCGACCTTTCGGTCTCCGTGTTCCGAGGCCATATCTGCATATGCTAGGCTCATCAAGTTTAACCTAAGTATTCCGCGTGTGCAAAACTGGCTTGCACCCGTTGTAGATGGACGTAGAGCTTATCACACCCGATCATCACGTGGTGTCTGGGCACGACGAACTTTGGCAACGGTGCATACTCAAGGAGAACACTTCTTGATAATTAGTGAGAGATCATCTTAAAATGCTACCGTCAATCAAAGCAAGATAAGATGCATAAAAGATAAACATCACATGCAATCAATATAAGTGATATGATATGGCCATCATCATCTTGTGCTTGTGATCTCCATCTCCGAAGCACCGTCATGATCACCATCGTCACCGGCGCGACACCTTGATCTCCATCGTAGCATCGTTGTCATCTCGCCAACTATTGCTTCTACGACTATCGCTACCGCTTAGTGATAAAGTAAAGCAATTACATGGCGTTTGCATTTCATACAATAAAGCGACAACCATATGGCTCCTGCCAGTTGTCGATAACTTCGGTTACAAAACATGATCATCTCATACAATAAAAGATAGCATCACGTCTTGACCATATCACATCACAACATGCCCTGCAAAAACAAGTTAGACGTCCTCTACTTTGTTGTTGCAAATTTTACGTGGCTGCTACGGGCTGAGCAAGAACCTTTCTTACCTACGCATCAAAACCACAACGATAGTTCGTCAAGTTAGTGCTGTTTTAACCTTCGCAAGGACCGGGCGTAGCCACACTCGGTTCAACTAAAGTTGGAGAAACTGACACCCGCTAGTCACCTGTGTGCAAAGCACGGCGGTAAAACCAGTCTCGCGTAAGCGTCCGCGTAATGTCGGTCCGGGCCGCTTCATCCAACAATACCGCCGAACCAAAGTATGACATGCTGGTAAGCAGTATGACTTATATCGCCCACAACTCACTTGTGTTCTACTCGTGCATATAACATCTACGCATAAAACCAGGCTCTGATACCACTGTTGGGGAATGTAGTAATTTCAAAAAATTTCCTATGCACATGCAAGATCATGGTGATGCATAGCAACGAGAGGGGGAGTGTATCTTCATACCCTTGAAGACCGCTAAGCGGAAGCATTTATCAACGCGGTTGATGTAGTCGTGCGTCTTCACGATCCGACCGATCCAAGTATCGAACGCACGGCACCTCTGAGTTCTGCACACGTTCAGCTCGATGACGTCCTCGCCTTCTCGATCCAGCAAGACGGGCAAAGTAGTAGATGAGTTCCGGCAGCACGACGGCGTGGTGACGGTGTTGGTGAAGAACAATCTCCGCAGGGCTTCGCCTAAGCACTACGGAAACTATGACGGAGGATAAACTAGAGGGGACGGGGTTGCCGGCACACGGCTTGGTGTTTCTTGATCTGTCTTTGGTGCTAGCCCCGCCCCTCTATTTATATGTTGAGCCTTGGGGTCGAAACTTGGAGTAAAAGCCTCCACAAAGTCGGTTTCACCCGAAAGGCAAGAGTCCTTCTCGGACTCCAGGGCCAGACGCCAGGGTTCCCGGCGTCTGGACCCAAACGCCAGGGACCCTGGCGTCTGGCCCCTGGACTCCGCAAAACTTCCTTTTGCACTTTCCAAAAATCTTGTGGGCTTTCCCCTTTGGCCCAAATAACATGTTCTTGTACCCAAACATTTTGGGAAACATCCGGAACCACTTCCGGTGAATTCCGGAACCCTTCCGGAGATCAAACACTATTATCCCATATATCAAACTTTATCTCCGGACCATTCCGGAGTTCCTCGTCATGTCCATGATCTCATCCAGGACTCCGAACAACATTCGGTTACCAACATACATAACTCATATAATACTATATCGTCAACAAAACGTTAAGCGTGCGGACCCTACTGGTTCGAGAACTATGTAGACATGACCTAGAACTGTTTCCGGTCAATAACCAATAGCGGGACCTGGATGCCCATATTGGCTCCCACATATTCTACGAAGATCTTTATCGGTCAAACCGCATAACAACATACGTTGTTTCCTTTGTCATCGGTATGTTACTTGCCCGAGATTTGATCGTCGGTATCTCAATACCTAGTTCAATCTCGTTACCGGCAAGTCTCTTTACTCGTTCCGTAATACATCATCTCACAACTAACTCATTAGTTGTAATGCTTGCAAGGCTTATAGTGATGTGCATTACCGAGAGGGCCCAGAGATACCTCTCCGACAATCGGAGTGACAAATCCTAATCTCGAAATACGCCAACCCAACAAGTACCTTCGGAGACACCTGTAGAGCACCTTTATAATCACCCAGTTACGTTGTGACATTTGGTAGCACACAAAGTGTTCCTCCAGTAAACGGGAGTTGCATAATCTCATAGTCATAGGAACATGTATAAGTCATGAAGAAAGCAATAGCAACATACTAAACAATCGAGTGCTAAGCTAACGGAATGGGTCATGTCAATCACATCATTCTCCTAATGATGTGATCCCGTTAATCAAATGAAAACTCATGTCTATGGTTAGGAAACATAACCATCTTCGATTAACGAGCTAGTCAAGTAGAGGCATACTAGTGACACTCTGTTTGTCTATGTATTCACACATGTATTATTTTTCCGGTTAATACAATTCTAGCATGAATAATAAACATTTATCATGATATAAGGAAATAAATAATAACTTTACTATTGCCTCTAGGGCATATTTCCTTCACAAACATCACTATGCAATAACTGAAAGGAAAGGTGGAAATGTTTGTAGACTCGCTAAAGGGAAGACGAACGTGCTTGCCAAGACGGCAAGCCTCACAAGTATGATCGTCGACCTTATTACATGAGAAAGAAAAACTCTGAAGAATCTGACGCATAACGGTGGAGTTGGGATGACCAAGACGGGCATGCCAAAGATCGACACTGGCGGCGAAGGTGACGGGACGATGGGTGGTAGTGGCGCCGGAGGGATGCACTGGGTAAAGCTCGTCCGGGCTGTCACATCGGTGGAGTACCATGCGTGTACGGGCGTCCTTCACAGAAAAATCAATATTGTCAAATTCAACAGTGATAGGGTTCTCACGAGCAAGGCGACGAACAGAAACAAGATTAATAACTAAGTCAGGAGACACAAGAACATTAGACATATGGACAGGAGTAGAAGTAGATAGAAAAGACATATGACCGACATGTGTAATGGGTAGGGAGGAACCGTTACCAACAGTGATACGGGTGGGAGTATGAACAACAGTGGCAGACGTGAGGTTACTGGGATGAGCAGTCATGTGAGCGGTGGCGCCCGAGTCCATGTACCAGTCACCACCGCCACCATAGAAGCTCGGTGACGGGGCGGAGTGCAGGGCAGCGAGCAGGGCCGGGTTCCACGGCGGCGGCACCTGAGTGGGGTAAAACCCTCCGTAGGCCGGCGCGGGAGCTGCACCGAAGGCCGACACGGCGGTTGCGCCGTAGGCGGGCGCGGCCCCGTAGGCCGGTTCGGACCCATAGGCGGGCGCAGGCGGGAGGGGGGCCACCGTAGCCGCTGTAGGGAGCGGTGTTCTGCGCGGCGAAGAGAGCCTGGTGGCCCGCTGGGCGAGGCCCAAGGATGCCCGGAGCCGGAGCCCGAGGGACCGGCATCGAGTACGCGTGGACGAGCCGGTCCACGGGTTGGTGCCATACGTCCATGGGGGAGTCACCTGCTGCTGCTGCTGACGAGCCCCCCCCTCGACGCCTGTTGCTGCTTGCGGCCGCCCCCGCGACGGTTGTCGTGGCGTCCGCCGCCCGGCTGCTGTGGGGCAGCGGGAGGGGCGGGAGGTGCAGGCGGGAAGGGGAAATACCCCGGAGGCGCAGGGGGCGGCGGCTGCTGGCACGGCGCGGGTGGGACGGCCGTTGGAGGGGCACCGCGTGAGCTGCCGGCGGCGAGGGCGTGATGCTGCACACGCTTCTTGACCCCCTTCATCCGACGCTCCTCCAACTGCAAGTACGCCACAAACTTCGGGAAGGAGGGCTCCGGCATCAAGGTGAGGTTGGAGGTGGCGTTGCCAAAGTCCTTGTTGAGGCCGGCGGTGAGCGTGCTGAGGAGGAGGTCGTCATCCACCTTGGCTCCAATGTCACGGAGCTCATCCGCCAACATCTTCAGGCTGCGGCAATAGTCATCAATGGACTGTTCATCCTGGTGACAGTCAAAAAATTCTGCTGCAAAAAAACACGGCGCTGAAGCTTGTTGTCGGTGAAGAGGCCGTTCAGCTTGACCCACATGGCGGGGGCGTCGTTGCCGGCGCTCACGACCGTGTGGAACAAGTCCTTGGAGATGGTGGTGAAGAACCACCGGATGATCGTGGCGTCGATAGCGGTCCACTCGGCGTCGTTCACCATGGCGCGGGAGTCCGCGGTGCCATCCACATGATCCACGAGGTTGTTCTCGCGGAAGAGCAGCGAGAAGTATGTCTTCCACGCGAAGTACGTGGAGTTGGAGGCGTCGAGGACCACGGGGACGCGTGCATGAACGTTAATGTCGCGGATCTCAGCAGGGTCGTCGAAGAAGGGGTTGGAGTAGGTGGAGGCGTTGGACGACATGGCTGCGAGGCCTAGGGAGGGAGGTGGCGCGGCTTGGGGAGAAGCGGCGCGGCGGTGGAAGACGGGCGGGAGGGTGGCGCGGCGTGGAGGGAAGGGCGACGCGGCATGGAGGGAAGGGCGCGCGGGTAGGAGGGGCGGTGGCGGCAGCGTGGGGCGGCGGCGGCCCGAGGCGGCGGCTAGGGTTAGCGGAAGCGGGAGAATCGACTGCGATAGATACCATGTAAAGAATGATTTGGTGCATCGATGATAAATCGTGCACTAGGCGCGCGCGCGCGCGCGCGCACACACACACACACACACACACACACACACACACATATATATATATATATATATATATATATATATATATATATATAGGTTCAAGGGGTGCGACTGATATCTTGTCTCCTAAGATACACGTACATACAGAAAAAAACAGACACTACAGGTACTGCATAAAGACCCAAATCTACGTACATGTACACATGTTCTACGCAGGGAAAGAGTAGAGTTCAGGCAGGCCCGCTCTGTGGATTGACTCGTCTAAATGTGGCGCTGGTTCTCCCTACCTAGAGACTCCACGTGGCTTTCAGGCACCGGAGAAAGGCCGGGATCCCCAAGGGAATCCCTGCAATCAAATGAGCCCTAACGACTTGCTTTGGCCACCAATCCTAATGGAAATGATGCGCAACTTAGGTTGCCGTTTCAAGAAAAAAAGTGTAATGAGCATTGTATTTTCACTTCTTTTTCGATATAACCCCTAAATACAACAACGGTTGAGATTGTTCCGTACCCCTTCATTAAAAAGGGTAGAATCGTCCCATCACATAAAAAGTCGCTGCCCGCGCGACGAGGCTGTACCACCCGCGCAACGGGGCTGTACCCGCGCGACGGGGCTGTACGTCGACTGCCCGTACACGTGGCCGTCCGCGTACATACGACGACCACCAGCCGTGGTCAAAAAAAAAAGACGACGCGACCTGTGGAGCGATGGTTGCGTGGCGTCGTGGTGTCGGTCAGAGAAAAAAAAGAAAAAAAAGACGACGTGACGTGTGGACGGACGGTTGCGTGCCGTCGTGGCGTCGGTCAAGGGCGGTTCCCGAGGCGGCCGCCGTCCCCGATGCACCATTAATGCCGGTGTTAAGTCGGGGCGTCGGTCACCTATCGTCTGTCCCCCACCCACCGACGCCTGTCCTTAAACACTCCACTCCCCTCACGTCTGCCTCCCCCACCCCACTCACCTCACCCACCGACGCCCTCCACCGACGACATGCCCTCACTACACCGACGACGCACTTCCTTCCCGGCGGCATCCATGGCATCCGGCGACAGCGGTTGCAGTGACGGCAGTGGCGGCTCATGGCCGACGAGCCTGAGCACGCCGGAGACCGACGAGCTCATCCGGCTCGGGCTGATGGTGCCGCCGGGCTGCCGTCTGCCGCACGCCTTCCGCATGACCGCCGACGGGTACCCGACGAGGGGGCCCGACGCGACACCGGATGAGCTCCGCCGCCATGAGGGCGGCCGCTGGAACATCGTCGGCCGCGCTAGGTTCTCGAAGGGGATGGACTACTCCAAGGTCGTCGCACAGGCTCGTCGGAAATCGCGGACGGGCGGCTCGTCCTCTGCCCCGGGTGGCTCGTCGTCTACCCCGCGCCGTCCCCGCCGTCCCCCTTCGGCGGCCACACTGTCTCCAAGCTCTTCCCGCCATCCGGTACCTACCCTCGCGGGCCCGCCTCCCCTTCCGCCGTCGAGATCCCGCCGGAGCAGTTCGCGCTACGCGAGGACGGCGACCCCGACAACTGCCCCGGCTACCTCATCGCCCTACGGGCATCGCAGGCAGAAGCGGCGGCGGAGGCCAGAGAGGCCGCCGAGCTGCAGGCCGCACTCGACGCCGTGGTGGCTATGGCGGCGGCAGCAGAGGCCGCCGAGCTGTAGGCCGCACTGGATGCGGCGGCGGGTATCGGTGCGGTTCAGCCGCAGGTGGCTCCGGTGGAGGGCGACGCCAGCAAGGGCAGCGACGGCGACGACTGTGACGGCGGTGTGGGCGAGGTCGTGGACCTCGCCGCCTCCAACGAGGAGTAGATTAGGTCCTGTTATGTTTCATTAATGTCGATTAGGTCCTGTTTAATTAAGTTTCTTTATGTTCCAATGTAAAATGAACCGTTTATAGTAAGGTTGAATGAACTATCATTATGTTCGAATGAAATTTAGATGAAAATTATTATGAAATATTATGGAAAAGTTTATGAATGTTGAATCATTTTATAAAATAAAAGTTAGCAGAAAGAAATTAAAATTTAAAAGTTTACCGGAAAAATTGAAAGAAGAATAAAAATGATATAAAAGAAAAGAAGAAGGGAGGAAGAAAGGAAGAGGAAAAAAACGAAATTAGAAGAGGGCATTCATAATTATTTTGAAAAAGTTAGTATGAAATAATATTGATTAATAACAGTGTTTTCGGACTGTCGACGCAAAATACCGTAGAAAATGAAAACAGTCCCAAAATGCACTAAAAATTGGCAAGCATGATTCTCATGTAGATACAATGCGATACAAAAAATTTGGGCATGTTTGAAGGGTACATGAAAAAAACGGTGTGCCGGACACACCTTTCCACACCGAAAGCACCGCCTTCCACACCAAGTACCTGGGTGGTTTCACGGAATGCACCCAACTTTTAGCAGCGTTTGTGGGGCCCCGTCCGGGTACCCCATGCCAAAAATGAACGAAATCCGACAACGAACGCATGTTGCGTCACGTCGGGCAATATTTTAGGGGTTTTCTGCCTGGAAAATCATAGAAAATCCATAGAGCCTTGAAACGCGACAAAATGTGGCGTGCGTGTCCTGCATGGTCACTGTAGCCCGTGGAAAAAATGATCCAGTTTAGCGGATACGAAGGAGAGACGTACAACCGAGGGTCCCCTTCGCCCATACCGAAAGCACCGCCTTCCACACCAAGTACCTAGGTGGTTTAACGGAATACACCCAACTTTTGGCAGCGCGTGTGGGGCCCCGCCCGGGTACCCCACGCCAAAAATGAATGAAATCAGAGAACGAACACACATTGTTTCATGTCCGGGCAGTATTATAGGGGTTTTCGGCCCCGAAAATCATAGAAAATCCGTAGATGCTCGAAACACGACAAAATTTG
>NC_041383.1:703239015-703293037 GCF_002162155.2 Triticum dicoccoides
GCAGTATTTTAGGGGTTTTCGGCCTGGAAAATCATAGAAAATCCTTAGATCCTAGAAACGCGACAAAGTTTGGCGTGCGTGTCCTGCATGGTCACTGTAGCACGTGGAAAACATGAGCCAGTTTGGCGGATGCGAAGGAGAGACGTACGACCGAGGGTCCCCTCCGCCCATACCAAAACCACCGCCTTCCACACCAAGTACTTGGGTGGTTTCATGGCATGCACCCAACTTTTGGCAGCGCCTGTGGGGCCCCGCCCGGGTACCCCATGCCAAAAATGAACAAAATCCGGCAAAGAACGCACGTTGCGTCACGTCCGGGCAGTATTTTAGGGGTTTTCGGCCCGGAAAATCAAAGAAAATTCATAGAGCCTTGAAACGCGACGAAATCAGGCATGCGTGCCCGGAAATGTACGTGACATGTAAAAAATTGTTCACACAATTAAAAACAAAAAAAATTCAAGCAATCTTAAAACAATCATTACACGTAAAAAAGGAAAAAGGTTCATTTGAGACATACGCTTATTAAAGTTGGATTACAAAAATATATAAATAAGTCAAGGACGTTGACGTCGACCGGTGTTGGACAAAAGCAGGACCAACGGTTATATCATGTCGCGTGTATTGATTGGAAACTAATCGCCGCGGGCCCGACGCCAGAAATATCTCCATGAGCCGTCGCTATTTGAGGGAATATTCCCAACAATGGAATATTCCCAACAATCGCGAACGTCGGTGCCCAATCACGGTGTGCATGCACTTTTGCCTCCTACGTGTTGACAACGCCCCCGATCTGATCCCTGAAGCCGCGTCGGCCGCTGCCATCCACACTGGTCGTTCCTCGCCCGACAGGGTCGCTCGTCGTTAGCGCCCGTCGTCACCCACACTGGTCGCCTTCAGCGCCCGCCGTTAGCCGCAGTGGTAGCCGTCAGCGCCCGTCGCCGCCCACATTAGTCGCCGTCGGATAGGTATTTCTTTTAATATGTTTCATCATAATATAACATCTCAGCTACATGCAACGTCACATAGATATTATTATATGCAGTATGGACATCGATGGTGTGATTGCATGTTCCGTAGAAAGGTGGGTTAGTCTTGTTAATAAGTTAACACCAAGTCAGCGATTTACATTTTACAAAACAGAGATGGAGGGCATGTTACGGATACCTTCGATGAAGATGCATGATAATTTGCTTGCGCTTATGATTCAAGGTTTCAATCCTAGTAGTAAAAAATTCATGGTCCAAGAGGCAGCCGAAAAAAAGGGTTGGTTTCACTGAGGCATGATGACGTGTTCGCTATATTTGGTTTTAAGAATGAAGGAGTGGATGTTTCTAGTTTTTTGAGTATCGACCAAGGGAAAGCAATAAAAAAAATTCCAACTAGTTTTGTTAACAAAAAGAATGGTAAAATATTGATTGATGATCTTATTGAGAAGATTGTGAGAAATAAAAATGCGGACGATGAATTTGTTCGGATGGCGTTTCTCGTCCTATTAGGGACTATAATTGCACCAGTGTGTGATGAGTACATTCCGAAGAATTATTATGCACTAGTGCAAGATGTCAGGTCGATAAAAAACTTCAACTAGAACGCATTCACTTTGCGGTTTTGTTTGTCGGAGATTGGTATGGTCTTGCAGCCCGACCGTGTTAGGGAATGGCCACGTGGCAACCTAGCACTTCTGCAGGTATGATTTATTTATTAAATTGAATATTTGTATTATCTAATAATAGTGTAACACATGCGAAATGGTTGTTTTTTTTGTTTTGCAGCATCTATATTGGGAGAAGGTGCAGCCAAGCACCGGCCCACAGTATGATCCATTAGCGCTATTGAGCCCCTTGATGAGGAACTGGAAAGAAGAGGCAGCGGAGAAAAGAGACAAGTACGACTTTGAATATGGTCGTGGTGTTGGGATGGTAATACTTTCTATATTTTTTTCATTTAAAGTCTACAATTAATTATTAATTAAATATGAATGTATGATTCTTTATGTTGTAGATCGATAACACCATTACTGAAGAGTACCGACTAAACAAAATTAGAGTGGAAGAAGCTGAAAAAAAAGAAATCTGGTACGAAAAAGTCTAACATTACAGGAAGGAGAACAGGTGTGAGTACATCTGAGGCTTCTGCTACCCAGAACCCTATTATGGATCGGATTTTGACTGAGCTAAAGCACATTCATAAGGACATGCTTCGTATGCCGGAGCTATGCGCATAGGTACAAGTTTTGTTATTTTGCCATTCACTTTGTTTTTTGACGAGTCACATAAGTAACTACAACTAATTTGTAATCACAGAGGGTCATAGAGAAATTGAACAAAAGCGTTGTCTTCTACAAAGCCGGTGATATTGAAAAAGAAGAAGAGAATGAGCCGAGCATCCAATAAGCACATGGTGACAACACCTTCCTTGTGAGTGAGCCGAGCATCCAATGCATCTCCAAATGTTCCTACAAGAACAACACAAACTAAACGGTACCCAAACTCATGGGACCAAATAGTTAGAAACACCAATACATAGGACAAACTCCACATAAATATGTGCATATAGATATGAAAATGAATTTCATGCACATCCCATCCAATTTGAGACTTGGTGGAGTTTCCCCTATATATTGGGTCAAAGAAAGAAAGCATGCCAAATAAAATACATGAAGTAAATATGCATGCTCAAAACTTCAAGGACCGAAAGCAAAAGGAAAAGAAATAACAAGAGAAAATAGGATACCAAAAGGAGAAATCATCACTTGGAAGTTATCATTAAAAGATACATCAAGGAATGAGATATCCATTGATACACACAAAAAGAAAGATATCAAACTCCCAAAAGAGAGAATGGTTCCAAACACACCAAGCCCTCTACAAAGTTTCATGATGGCACAAGTACCAAAAAGAACGGCTTGCCTTCCACCAAAACACACTTGATAAGGATCACAAGAAGAGTGTTCTAAAGAAAATAGGATAGCTCCCCCACGAGTTGTGCGTTATAGAGAAATTGCATTTGAATACAAAATGCACAAGGTGAGATCACCACTTTCACTATATCTAGAAAACACTAGACAAGAACAAGAAAATAACAAGATCCACAAGTGGTATGGAAGACAACGGGAGTTGACACGATCCTTGGCAAGAGATAAGGCAAATAAAAACAAAAACCAATGTAAAGATTATCAATAAATTCTACCACACATAAGTGACTACCAATTGTCAAAAGACAAGAAGTGTTGGGGATATAACTATTAGGTATGACCCGCCATGATGGGTCGGGTTATACCTACAAGCATTCTTGAAGCCCAATGATCAAGGTTGAAGACAGAGGCTTGGTAAGGGCCCCAGGACCAGAGGCGACTTAAGGCCCGTAGTGATAAATCGCCGTATAAAGTGTGACTTGTATTATAAGACAAGAAAGATTAAGAGACCGAGTCGGATATTGATTATAAGCCGGCCGGGACTCTATAGAGCCACTGGGCGTCGATCTCTCTATATAAAGGGACGACCCGGCGGAGGTTTAGGCCAGAGAACAACAATTCGAGACTCAGGAAAAGCGTGTTTGCTCCCTGGTCATCGAAACCCCAATAATCCCATCACAACTAGACGTAGGCTTTCAGCTTCATCGTAAGGGGCCGAACTAGTATAAAACTCCTGTGTCTCTTGTCCCGGTTAACCCCTTCAAGTTTCTTGGTTGCGATGGCTCCACGACGAAGTCCGTTCCTTAGGACATCTAACGTGATAATTCCATGACAGTTGGCACCCACCATGGGGCCAGCGCACGGTGGATTCGAGTTCTTGAAGGGCAGCTTTGAAGGGCTCAAGGGATATGCTGTGGGCCGGATGACCAAGAGTCGTCGCGGCAAGCTCTACATCAACGATGCAGGCTGGGGCCCCGACGCCGGCTCGATTGAGTACGGATACCGGGTCCCCTTCGGCGGATCCACGTCTTCATTGGCAAGATTGGCGAGCCGGGCCCTGAGTCGGACATCTGCATCGACCTCGTCGAGACGGCTCAGCGTGCAAGACCTGCCCGGGCTCCGCCGACTGTGAATCGTGCCTTCGTGGGATGCATCCATGGAGGACCTTTTGAAGGATCTACCTATGGTGGTGAGACGGCCATCTACTCTGATGATGAGTCGTCCACAGGTGAGATAGATTCGTTATATCAACTACAGGACAGCGGGCTCGGGGGCTGTTCCGATGGCAGCAGTATTCCGGACTGCCTCGAGCCGCCGAGCAGGGTTGGGATCTTCATGGCTGGCACCCAACCTGTCCAAGATTCCACAGCTGCAGCAGCCATAACCTCTGGGTCAGCAGCAGCCGGGGCAGGAGGCCCTATGCACTCGCCGGCTCAGGTGTTGATGGATCTTGCACACAAGCTGACCACCCTGTTAACCGTTGTCGTTAACCCGGTGGATCAGGCTCGTCATGATGCAGAGGTGGCGCAGCTAAAATTGGATATGGCATAGGCTAAAGGAGACCTAACAGCGGAAGATGCCGGATCACTCCAGAGAAGGCGGCTTTGGATCTCCAGGCTCAGCAGATCCAGGCACATAACTTCCGGCTTACGCAGGACTAGAACGCGACCAATGAGGTCATCAGGAGGAGACATCAGAAGACTCAGTCTAGACTCCCCCCGGTTCATGATCCTCAGAATCTTTTTCACACGCCAGGCGCAGGGCCCAGTAACCCGCCGTGGCTTTCTCCGCGTACCGACAACCCGCCGTGGCTCTCTCCACGCACAGGAGCGGATCATGTTGCGGCACCCGGAGACGGTACGCCGGTTCAACCGCAGATGATGGGACCCCCTCGCGTAAACATGGCACCGCCTCAGTATGTACCCACACCCCGGGTCACTATTGTAACCCGTTGGAGAACATGATAGCGGCAGCCACACGATTGGCGGCTCTCCCAATTGATGGTGACACTCCGGCGGCGGTTGAAACCCGCCGGGTCAGGGAACTTCTTCAGACAGCTTTGGCGCAGTAGGAGGCGTATTCATACAGTCAGGATAGGATCCACTCGACTCCTCGTCCAAGCCAAAGCCCGAGTTACAGCAGGCACATGGATTCGGCGGCCGTTTCAAGCAAGATCAGACGCCGTGACCAGCCAGGTAGGCTTAACCCGGTGCGTCCCGAGGCTGTCAACTTGGTGGATTAAGACATAATACGGCAAGAGGTCGAGCGGGCGGCTCAGCAGGCGGTTGAGCAGGCAGCTCAGTTAACGGCTTACCAGCCGTATCCAATTTATCCGACGACTTCTCTAGAGGCAGGTATAGCCACCAGGACCGGAGGGGTCCCTTGTCTAGTACCGGTTCTACGTAACGAGCGTCTGCCCAAGGATTTTAAGGGACCTAGGAAGGTGTCAAATTACACAACCGACTTACGGCCTGGGCGTGGATTGAGAGTTACGAGATGGCTATGGAGCTGTTGGAGGTTATTGACGCTGCAATGTCTAAGTATTTCACCATGATGTTGGATGGAACCGCCCGCACCTGGTTGAAAGGCCTGCAGCCTAATTCAATCGGTTCATGGGCGGAGTTAAAGGCCAAGTTCATCCAGAATTTCAAAGACACGTGCAAGCAGCCCATGTCGATCGTGGATCTGACGAATTGCAAGCAAGAAGAGGGTGAGTCTACAACCCATTGGGTGCGCCGGGTTAAGGCCATAATACATTCATTTGATAAGATGGATGCTGGCTCTGCAGTTTTAATGTTGGAGAAAAATTGCCGTTTCAAGCCTTTGAAACAAAAGCTCGGGCGGCTCAAGCATGAGTGTAATGATATGGGCATACTGATGGCGGCTCTGGTCAAGTACACTGATTCTGATAGTACCATGGATCCCGAGTCTGATGATGAAAAATCAGGGAAGGGAAAGAAGAACGACAACAACAAGGGCTCTCAGCACAACCCGGCGAATCAAGGAGGTAATAAACATAAGGCTGACAGTAGCTTGGATTTCATGGCTAACGCACGGGGTAATAACCAGCGGCGCAGGGGGAGGCCACCTCCCCGATCCGGTGGGTCAGGTCCCACACTTGAGCAATTATTGAATGAGCCTTTCCCGAGACACGGCACTAAGGAGAAGCCGGCTACCCACTTGTGGAAGGACTGTATGATCATGAAGGCGTTTAAAAATTCCAACATGTATGACGGCAACAATGGGCAGGGCGGTAGCTCAGGTGGCGGCAGGTTTCAAGGCCCGGGCAGTGGGTCCAATCCCAATTTCCAGGGTTCCCAGGGCAACCAAGGTGGATATAACTAGCAGTCTGGCCAAGGCGGTCAGCAACAGCAGCAAGGTGGATACCAGAGCCATCCAAAACAGCTGAATGGTGGGCAGTATCATGTGTTCACCACCAATTTATGTAAACGAGACCAGAAGCTTCATAAGAGAGCTGTAAATACAGTTGAGCCGGCAATTCCTGGATATTTGAGGTGGTCTGAGCAGCCTATCGTATGGAGCAGAGAGGATCACCCTCCCCGGGTTGACAATCCGGGTCACTTAGCCCTGGTAGTGGCCCCTCAAGTGGGTGGATACAAATTCACTAAAGTACTCATGGATGGAGGCAGCAGCATCAATATCCTCTACTATGAGACCTTCCGTCGCATGGGGTTGACCGATAAGAATCTTAAGTAGTCCAACACTGTCTTCCATGGAGTTGTGCCCGGTAAGTCGGCGTATCCAGTTAGTAAGATCGAATTGGAGGTAGCCTTTGGGGATGAATATGACCCTAGAGCTGAGAAATTGACGTTTGAAGTGGTCAAGATCCAGAGCCCGTATCATGCTCTGTTCGTGCGGCCGGCTTACGCCAAATTCATGGCCCCGCCGTGTTATGTGTACTTACAGCTCAAGATGCTGGGTCATAAGGGAACCATTACAGTTCACAGAAGCCGGAAGGTGGCCCTGGAATGTGAAGAAGGGGACGCGGCTTATGCTGAGTCGGTCTATGCGACGGAAGAGTTAAAATTCTACAAGGACAATGTCGACCCAGCAGACATGCCATCTTTAAATAAGCCAACCATAGAGCATGAGCCAATCATGAAGTTTAAATCGGCAGATGATACTAAAATCATTGATTTTGTGCCTGGCGACTCTTCTAAGTAGTTCAGTATCAGTGCTAATTTGGATCCCAAATAGGAAAGCACGCTCATCAAGTTCATCCGTGAGAATCGGGACATCTTTGCATGGAAACCTTCTGACATGCCGGGTGTACCGAGAGAACTCGCTGAGCACACTCTTAACATTGATCCAAAGTTTAAGCCGGTCAAGAAATTTCTCAGGCGGTTTAATGAAGAGAGGTGGAAGGCCATTGGTGAAGAAGTAGCCCAGCTCTTGGCAGCATGGTTTATCATCGAAGTTTTTCACCCGGAGTGGTTGGCTAACCCAGTGCTTGTGCTGAAGAAGAATGGCACTTGGCGTATGTGTGTGGATTACATGGACTTAAGCAAAGCTTGTCCAGCTGATCCTTTTGATCTCCCTCGTATTGATCAAATCACTGATGCTACGGCGGGTTGTGAGCATTTAAGCTTTCTGGATGCTTACTCTGGTTATCATCAGATCAAGATGGCAGTTAAGGACCAGGAGAAGACAACATTCATTACTCCGTTTGGAGCCTTCTGCTATGTTTCAATGCCCTTTGGGCTCAAGAGTGGCCAGGCGACTTACCAGCGATGTGTGCAGAATTGTCTTCATGATCAAATTGGGGGCAATGTTCATGCTTATGTGGATGACATAGTGGTTAAATCCAGAGAGAAGGAGACCTTGATTGATGATCTCAAGGAAACCTTTGACAATCTTCGGGCTTACAAGATGATGCTTAACCCGACCAAGTGCGTTTTTGGTGTGCCTGCAGGCAATCTTTTGGGTTTTCTGGTTTCTAACAGGGGCATCGAGGCCAACCCGGAGAAGATTAAGGCCATCACTTCTCTGGCCAAACCAGCATGTATCAGTGACATTCAAAGTTTGGCGGGTCGTGTCGCAGCCCTAAGCCGGTTTATAAGCCGATTAGGAGAGAAGGCTCTGCCGCTATATCAAATGATGAAGAAGACAGATGACTTTATCTGGAGCGATGCTGCGAATGCTGCTTTTGAAGATCTGAAGAGGCAGTTAGCTGAGCCGCCGGTTCTTGCTGCTCCCATTGACAAGGTACCCTTATTATTATATGTAGCTGCTAATGCACGGGCGGTCAGTGTGGCCATTGTGGTGGAGCGCAAGGAGGCTGGCAAAGAATATCCGGTTCAACGGCCGGTTTACTATATCAGCGAGGTTCTGATTGAGTCTAAGCAGCGTTATCCGCATTGGCGGAAGCTCGTTTACGGGGTGTTCATGGCAAGCCGGAAGCTTAAGCAATACTTCCAGGGCCACCCTATCACTGTGGTTAGTTCTGCCCCTTTAGGGGATATCATTCAAAACAAAGAGGCTACAGTGCGGTTTGCCAAATGGGCCATTGAGCATGGGCCTCATGGCTTAAAATATGTGCCCCGCACAGCTATCAAGTCCCAAGCACTAGTCGATTTCATCAATGACTGGATAGAGTTGCAGATGCCTGAGGACAAGTCGGACAACACATATTGGACGATTCATTTTGACGGGTCCAGACAATTGGAAGGCTCGGGAGCCGGAGTTGTATTGACTTCCCCTCGAGGTGATAAATTTCACTATGTGCTTCGGTTGGTGTTTCCCTGTACTAACAACGCAGCTGAGTACAAAGCCTTACTCCATGGTCTCCGGATGGCTAAGGAAATGAACCTAAGCCAGGTACAGTGCTTCGGCGACTCAGATCTAGTGGCTCAGCAGGTATCAGGCAAGTGGGATTCTAAGGATCCTCTCATGGCGGCTTATCACCATGAAGTTGATGCAATTGCAGGATACTTCAAGGGTTATCAGGTGAAATACATTGACCGTAGGAAGAACGAGGCGGCTGACGCTTTAAGCCGGTTGGGTTCTCAGCGTAAATCGGTGCTGCCTAACACCTTTTTGGATGTTCTGCATAACCCTTCTGTTAAGTTACCTACAGAGGAGGACTTGGCAATTCCTGATCCGGAAGCACAATTGGTGGCGGCTCTTCATGTCATTCCAGATTGGACGGTGCCATACCTGGTGTATATGAGTCAGGGCGAGTTACCTGAGGACGAGACGTTGGCCAGGCAGATATCCCAGCGGTCTAAATCAATGACAATTGTCAATGGCGAGTTGCATCATTGCAGTGTTACAGGGGCATTTCAGCGTTGCGTCTCCCCTGAAGAAGGCCAATAAATTCTACGAGAGATCCATGAAGGAGATTGTGGTCATCACGCCGGGTCAAAGTCCCTTGTGGCCAACGCTTTTCGTCATGGGTTTTATTGGCTGACGGCTCATGCTGATGCAGAGGATCTGGTCAGTAAATGTGATGGTTGTCAGAAGTTCTCAAGACGGGCTCATGTGCCGGCTCAAGAATTGAGGATGATTCCAATTACTTGGCCGTTTGCAGTCTGGGGGCTTGATATGGTTGGGCCTTTCAAAAGGTCCAAGGATAAAAAGACCCACCTCTTGGTGGCGGTTGATAAGTTCACAAAATGGGTTGAGGCAGAGCCTGTCAGTAAGTGTGATGCATCCACAACAGTTCAATTTATGAAGATGGTGATATTTCGCTTTGGCTTTCCACACAACATCATAACAGACAATGGCACTAATCTGTCTAAAGGCGCCATGGAGGAATTATGTCAACGTGAGCATATCCGACTTGACGTTTCATCAGTGGCTCACCCTCAGTCCAATGGTCAAGCCGAGAGAGCCAATCTGGAGATATTGAAAGGCATCAAACCCCGGCTTTTGGTCCCACTGCAGCGGATGCCGGGGTGTTGGGTTGAGGAGCTACCTTTTGTGTTATGGAGCATCAACACTACTCCCAATAGATCTACAGGTTATACACCTTTCTTCATGGTCTATGGAGCCGAGGCGGTTTTCCCTTCTGATATCCGTCATGACTCGCCTCGAGTGGCGGCTTATGTTGAAGCATACAATGAACAAGCGCGTCAGAATGATCTCGACCTGTTAGATGAACAGAGAGACTTGGCAGCAGCTCACTCGGTGATTTACCAGCAAGACTTGCGCCGATATCACAGCCGCCGGGTTAAGTCCAGAACCTTTCTGGAGGGTGATTTGGTGCTCCGGCTCATCCAGGATCAAACTGATGCACACAAGTTGTCACCACCTTGGGAAGGACCCTTTGTGGTTAGCAAGAACTTGAATAACGGGTCATATTACCTTATCGATGTTCAAGAGCACAAAGATTCACGTAGGTCGGAGGAGGAGACCCGGAGGCCATGGAATATTGCTCATCTTCGTCCCTACTACACTTGAGCCCTAGGCTCCCCTGATGTGCATATTTTTGACCAATGTATATATTATGATAAATAATAAAGCAGGACCTGTATCCTTATTTCCCTCATACCAAGGTAAATTTATCATTGTCATTATCATTATTTCTTTCTTCTGATCACTTGGGGGCTGATCACATTTGATCCAGCTTACCCGTTTGATCCGGCTTATGACCGTATTCGAATCTAGCCGTTAACAATTATGGTCACTAGGGGGATTCCTGTTCAAACATAGGTCGTATTCGAACCAAAGAGAACATAGCTGTCGATACCCTTTTGATTGGCACACTGCCGAGCTCACTTGGGGGCTTCTTGATCGTATTCAAATCATAGCTTAACCCCTTTGGGAACCGACTTTGATCGTATTCGAATCAGAGTCGTTAAAAAACTCTCAAGGTCATTAGGGGGCTTCTTGTTCAAACATAGGTCATATTCAAACCAAAGAGAACATAGATGTCGGTACCCTCTTGATCGGTGCAAAGCCAAAGCCATTGGGGGCTACATGATCGTATTCGAATCCTAGCTTAAACCCCTTTGGAATGGTTTACTGATCGTATTCGAGTCAGTAGCCTTAATATTTTTTGCTTATCTCTGGATTCAAGTTGCTTTGGAAACCCCTTGTTTGACTTGAGATTTTTTCTGAGGTTTACAACTTCTAAGTATGCTTACTGTAACCCGGTTCAGTATTAACTGATGAGTTATTGATCTATCAACATCATTTTACCTTTGAAAATTTCGAGTATCTCTAGGTTGAGTTATCACCCTTACTAACTGGGTCATATAAACCGGTGGTGAAAATTCAAGAAGTATTAAACGTAAGTCTGTTGAAGGACAGCTTTCGAAGCCTGATTAAGCATATGGTCAGCAGATGATAGGTACCATGGATAGATATAGCACGCCGACTTAATAAAGATCAGCGTCAAAACATGCACGATGGCACGGCTAGAATAAACTCATCTCTATCCTATTACAGGACTCATTGGGTCCAAATATTTCACATTGTTTTTTATACACCCCAGGTATGAGCCGCCATGACAGGTTCACCTTCCGGATTGCCCAGAAGCGTCTGGGTTAGCCCCCTCCGCGTCTGCGCCCTGCTCCTTTTCCTGGAAGGTTGATGATGACCAGTCAATGTTGTTCAAGGCTTCAAATTCGGCTTCATCATCAACAAGACCGACCGGGTCAACTTCAGGAGCAAAGGTATGCTTACGAGGTGGAGGAATCAGACTGGTCACGTCGTCTTGAGGCGTTGGAATTCTTCGGTTTTCTTCATCGTAACCCGCCTGGTACTTCATAAGATCTACTTCGCTTGCTATCAAAGTCGCCACGGGGCGTATCTCTTTGACACAGGCGAGAAAATCTACGTCTTCAAACGACGAGCCGTCTTCTTTCAGGCTTGGGTAGCCAGGCTTTAGCCCGGCTTAGAGAATTAATCGCTCCGGCTCTTGCACCAGATCATGGCAGTTCATTGATCCGTTGTAGAAGAATTGAAAGCTTCCTCAAGACGTGTGCTAAGAGAGTTGGCACTTCATTGGACAAAGCCACCGAAGCAATGGTACGTTGAGACCCGGTGTACAATTGTTCTACCAAGGTGTACACTGCCTTAAGCTTGGTCAGCATGTTTTGGTTCAAGTTGGAACTCCTGGGGCCTATATAGCATAATCATAAGAATAAAATTCAGACGTATGATCTATTGCACGGCTTCGATGATTACACAATTGTAAGGCGGCTTACCAAAGATGGCTGAGACCATTTGAGAAATATGGCGCTTTAAACCAGATAATTCATCAGTGATATCTTCCAGAGCCGCCTCTGCTTTCTCAGCTCGACCTATCAGAGCGGTCTTTTCATCTGCCCAGGCTTTATTTTCAACTTCAAATTCTTTCTTCAGTTTTTCTTGTTCAGAAATACTGAATTCGAACTTGGTGTTGGCCTTTTCAAGTTCCATCTCTTGGTTATTAAGGCGACTCTTCAGATTAGTCACCTCAGACTCAAGTTGGCTTGTGGCGGCCTACATAAGTGCAAAATTCAAGTCAAGCAAATTGTTTATGCAAAATTACAAGTCCCAAGCATTTTGCAAGCAACAATACTTGGCACTTGGGGGCTAATGTCCCAAAGTGTTTTCTGTAGCAGTTCATCAAGATGGCGATTTATATGAGTAAGTCCCAAGCATTTTGCAAGCAATAATATTTCGCACTTGGGGGCTAATGTGTATTGCGCTTCACAGAACCATAAGACTTTTTCTATATCAAAAGAGCTGGCTCAACCATATTGGTTAAGCCACCCCTTGGGGACTACATGGTAAGCCGATTTTTTTTCTTTTTATGTTGTTTTACTTGTTTCTAAGTCTACAACATAAGTGTCATAAGCAGCAGACTTGGGGGCTAACATACTAAAAAATAATGAACAAGAAGGACCAGGTTATACCTCAAATTTGTGATGCATCTGCTTGACCATGTCAACCTCGAGATCCCGGCTGCTGTGCACTTGATTCATAAAGCTAGAGAAGATATCTCCAATGCTCATATGAGCATAATTAGCAACATCCATCTTGACTCGATGCTGGCCCAGAAGCTCTTCCTTGGCAGAGCATTTAGCCAGCACAGTTGGCCTCCCCGGCTCAGCATAGCCGGACCTGGTGATCTCGACATCAACATTGGAAGCATCATTTGTCTAGATTGGGCTTGGAGGTTTGGGGTTTTCTGAGTCATCAGCAGTTCGGTCAGTAGGAGGTGGCACATCTTGCGCCGGTTCAGGTGGCGGCTCATGAGTGCTTAAGTCTGGCACGGTGGTCTCAAGAACCCGCTCAGTTACAACACTGTCTTCAGCCGGTTTATTCTTCCTAACCCTTTTGCTGGGCTTAGCTTGACCACTGTGTTAAAATAAAAGGATTAATACAGAATCAATATGATTATGATGAGTTTAAAATGAGCGGTTTATCATACCCTGGAACAGTTTTAAACGCCGACAGATTGGACTGTAGTGACTCGCCAGAGGAAGGAGAAGTATCCTGATAATCCGAGTGAGAGGAATTGAGTGGTTGACGAAAGAGACCCGCCAAAGGATAAAACTTGTTTAAAGTAGAGATAACCTCATTTCGACGTTTCCTTGGAGTATTTGGTAAGCCGGAGGATAGCTCCACGTCTTTGTTGGTCTGGGTTTGCCTCCGGCTCTCATGAATTTGTTGCTTCAAAAGAAATTGCGGATCATGATGAGCTAGAGGATGAGAAAATCTTACTTTCCGGGTCACCCTGTGGATTTTCTGACTTGGCAAAGGCTCGGAGTCGGAGGAAAGGATAGTTACCTCATCAGCCTTGCTCCGGCTTGTCCCAGTGTCCTCCTGCTTATGATCAGTGTCAATAAGATGATTAAGAAATAAGCCAAGAGAGTCAAAGGCTACCTCCACTCAGAAGAGTCTGATAGCCGAAGCAGTTCAGAAGCGGAGGCTTTCTTGCCCATCTTTCTTACAACTTCCTTCCTGACGGCTTTCTTTTCCTTCCTTGCTCTCTTGGCAGCTTCATGATCATATACAACTTTCCAAAATTTGTCCGCCTACAAGGATTAAGCATGTTTATGAGCATGAGAAGTATTAAGTAAATAAGCTAAACATTTCATATGGACGGTTTACCTTCGGAGCCGGGTTATCTTTGCAGAAAGGGGCTAGACCCATTGTCGGTGTCAAAACCAGCGGATCTCGGTAGGGGGTCCCGAACTGTGCGTCTAGGCGGATGGTAACAGGAGACGAGGGACACGATGTTTTTACCCAGGTTCGGGCCCTCTTGATGGAGGTAAAACCCTACGTCCTGCTTGATTAATATTGATGATGTGGGTTACAAGAGTAGATCTACCACGAGATCAAGGAGGCTAAACCCTAGAAGCTAGCCTATGGTATGATTGTTGTTGTATCTCTATCGACTAGCCTGGCCTCGGTTTATATAATGCACCAGAGGCCTAGGATAACAAGAGTCCTAGCCGAATACGCCGGTGGGGGAGGAGTCTTTGTCTTGATCGCCAAGTCTTATGGAATCGTCCTTGTATGCGGCAATTGTCCGGACTGGCCCATGAGTATACGGCCATGGGGGTCCTCGGCCCAATCCAACTGATCGTGAGACGACGTGTTGAGTACCCCCTAGTCCAGGACACCGTCAGTAGCCCCCTGAACCGGTCTTCAAGTTAGGGACGCTCCTCGATTCTTCCGAACTGTTCTTCATCTTCGGTTGCCGGTCTTGAAAACTAGTTCAACAAATCTTCTCATCTTCTATCTTGAGGATCGCCAAAATGCATTCGACGAGTTTACACGTCGGGTATCCGAGGAGCCCCTTTAAGTTTCCGGCCTTTATCAGTGCCTTGTTATTTTTATGCCACACCTCGGGTTTGAAGTTGTTCCCGGGCGGCAACATCCTCTTGCGTCCGAGCTCCAATGCCGGACTGCATTCGAGGTATCTTTTGCAGCCAAACACCAATGCCGGACTATGTATCCGAGCTCCAACGCCGGACTGTATCCGTGGTGTCGTAAATCACCTTGGTTCAAAGAAGTTTGAAGGAGTTTAGCCGAGCTTAATGCCAGAAATGCCCTCTATGGAGCCAGCCACTAGCGCCCGAGCTTTATGCTGGACTGCTTCTGAGGTGGTGCACCACCCCGAATGTGGGCTGATTTTTGTCAATATTTTTTATTGGTGCAATTTATTCTCTGCCGAGATACATAGCCAGTAGCCCTCAAGGTGGGTATCGGTCTAAAACCCGAGATGCCCATGAAGGATGACATAAGACCGCTGATCCCCGTAGCTGCTGAGACTCAGGTTGATTTGCAAAATCGGTCTGAGGATCAAGTCCTAGCTCGGTAGAATACTTTGGGACACAAAAAGCGGCGTGCTCAGTCCTCGAGACTCAGGTTGGGTGCGGCCGACCAACCTAAGGATCAAAATCTACTCGGAAACTGTATTGCACTTAAAATTTTCTGCATAGAACAGGCAATGCAGTAGCCCCCGAGACACAGGTCGGGTGGCAACACCAGATCAGGGGATTGATGTGCCCCTTTAATATTTGTAAATAATAAGCCCGAAGCCCAGTAGCCCCAAAGCCTTAATGCGGGCACGGGAGGCCAAATTAAGGATCAATATCCATAGTAAAATCACAAATTATGTGTAATGACTCAATGTATCCAAGTACTTTATGTCATTAATGCTCGGATCCACATTGTACAAAACTTTGTTGACTGACCATCGGCTTCAACCTCCTCGGCCAGTAGCCGAGGAGTGTTTGTCCTACTTTATAAAGCCTTTATGAGGGCAAAGATTTACGACAAACAAGGCAATCTGGCCATACGGTTTTATAAACAAAGGTACGCAGAGAGATATATTATATTGCTGTTTAACAGAAGAAATGTCTTCCAAAGAAAATAGTCCCGCTATCGGTTCCTTTCTTTGGGTTGTCATGCTAAGCAGGATCATGAAACCTCAGCTCCAATGTAAGAGCAAAAGATCGAGGATTTAGTTTGGGAGGCCAGTTAATAGCCCCCGGTAGTGTTCGGCGACAGTCGAGGTCAAGCTGGAAACACTTCGGCCAATATTATGAATGGACCGTCATTTAATATAGTCATCGGACCGCTGACCAGTTTACACCTATTGTGACAGTCAGTTTTCGGCTTTCTCCACTGAGGTGCTTGACCATGCAAGCTGCAAGCACAATCGCAGTGGTTCTTCCTTTGCACACCTAGCCGAACAAAGCGGAACGTAGGAGGCAAGCGCGGGAGCCGGGCAACCCAACTATTGACCGAAGACACAATTCGAAACTGATGCATATATAGCAATATCCGAGAATGTTTTTGCCGAATCTCTAAAGGTGTCCGGCGTTGCACTGCGAGACTTGTGCTGAAAACGCACAAATAGTTAAAAGTGCCAAAAGCTTGGAAAACCAAAAAAACGTCAGTAAAAACATGACGTCCGAACAAGATCAAGTGTTCGGTGCCAATCCGAAAATTGGACTTTAGAAAAAAAAAGTGCTTCTGCCGTGCTTTAACTTTGCAACGACTAAGAAAAAAACACTTAGTATGAAACGACTCAAATAAACATAAGAGCCCCCAAGTGACTTGGGTAAAAGTTGACTATAAAATGTAAGGTGACATGTAGAATGCCTTCTAGCCGGATTGTAGATCGTTTGTTGTAGCGGACCTTTTCGCTTCAACCTCTGGACCCAATAGTCCGGAGTGTGTCCGAATACCCTCGCGGTTATAAAAACCGGGGCATGCATGGAGACCAGGCGTAGGGGTCATTAGTGCTTTATCAAACAAGTGCCCAACTAGTTATGTTATATTACATGGTTGGTAAGAAACATCTTCCAGGGAGAATAGTTCCGTTAGGGGTTCCTTTCCCTGGGAGGCATGCCCTAAAGTGCATGTCCGGACTGCGAAAAGAGCAGAAAAACATCTGGGGGCCAATAAATAGGTAAGAAATCATCTTTTAGTTCACCGACCGAGTATTCCCTTAAGAATGCTAGCTTTCGGCTTCACCCAGTCTGAGGTACACATCCGGCTCACCCGGCAGTAACAATCGCAAAGGTGCTCCCTTTACCACCTAGCCGAACAATCGGGAATGTAGGGGTAAGCACAGGAGCCAGGCAACCCAGCTTGGCCAAAACTTAAGTCATATCGATGCATATAATGGTAAATAAAAGGTACATGCGGAAGTGTGACACATGTGTTGGGCATAAAGCCCGTATTAATAAGCTTCTGTTAAAGAAGCCCCCAGGTATAATGAGCGCGGGTAGCGCGTCAAGTGTGTGCGAACAAAGTTTCGACAAGAAAAATTTTTACAAGCAACTTTTTTCCAATAAAGTATAATGCTTGGTCGAACCGAACACAAGTTAGAAATTTAAAACTTTGAGCATGAAGGAAACTTAGCTGGTTAGTGTGTTCGATATTGATGATGCAGTCCGAGCTTGATGCGGGACAAGGTTCTATCCCCCAAGCTGGTCCCGAGGTGGCGGAGCAAAAAGCTCGGCACTGTGAAGTGGTGACATAGCACGGTCAATGCAGGACGGCAGAGTGATACCGAAGTCCCTGGCATGGAGTAATGAAGTGTTGACGAAGCCCCCCGTCCAGCCGAGGTGACGTCGAAGGATATAGTCCGGCTGGATCATTTTCCTGTGCACAAAAAATAGTGCAAACCAGAGATAATAAAAAAATGTTGCATAATAAATAATTTATGCAAAGTGAGTAATAAAAGAAATATGGCCTGGCGCTGAAGTCGGTGCAGGGCGGCGGCGTGACGCGGTAAAGGCATGGCAAGGCCTGAATTCGCAGGTCGGTTCGAGTTCCGAATGCGGCGTTCGCCGGACTTTGTACAGAAACTGACCGAACCATCATGCAACCGTCGATAATGCGGCCACCACTTGATAGACCTGTGTACATATGATGGACAAACCAGAGTAATAATTCCTTGGGAAAAACGAGCCCAAACAAGCAAAAGAAAAATCCTAGGATTAATAGCACCTGGTTTATTTGTTGTAGTAATCTGAAGGAAGGTGATTCCCAGAATCGAGACTCGATCCGCGCACCCATTGCCTAATGGGTGATAAAACAACGGCATGGTAATGCTGGCAAAGGTTGGCTCGCCGAGGCAAAGCCCTCGGCCCAGCTAACGTGACGGAGCTGGTCGGCTAGTGACGCCGAAGTGTCCGGAGTAGGTTGATGAAGAGATGATGAAGCCCCCGGTCCAGCTAACGTCATGAAGCCTTGGTGTCAGCCGATGAGTCGAAGTAGGTCGGCATGATGGACACCAGCTTGAAGAAGCAATAGTGCGGCCCTGCCGATGCAGGTCGTGACGTGGTCGATGCCGGCTTGATGAAGCGACCATGCGGCGATGCCGGTATGCCCGCTCTGTGTAATCCATGGGGCGGCGATGTTGGTGATGATTTATCCTTCACGATGCCGGACTCTTGTTCGGCTTGCCAAGATGATGATGTGAAGAAGTTGAGCTTGGCTCAACAAAGTGACGACGTGTCTAGCGCAGGTCGGCAGCCCTGGAGCAATATTGCCGGACTGGTTTGACACCAGCATGATGTTGAAGATCATGTTCAAAAGATCTTAAAGTTAGTGGGATGTGTTCGGGAACAAAACACAATACCCCATACAAAACTTCCTTCAAAAAGGATGTCCGAAATCCCGTTCATAAAAAAGACGAACTCGGGTCGGATTCGTTTTCGCGCAGAAAACAGATCCAAAAAGTGATGCACTAATCGGAAGGTTCCCGGAGTTTGGACGGTCGGATCGAGCTGAAATTTTGAGGGGTGGTAGATATAGGAATTACGCAGCCGATCAACGGTTGGATCTTCCAAAGGAAGTCCGAGCTAGAATCTGGACACCACGCCCTAAACTCGTCCGGATTCTCGTCCAGATTCAATGCGGCTCCGGTATATCAGAGATTGCTAGAGATTCCTCCATCGGAACTCGACGAAATTTTCTAGGGTTGTTGTAGACTCAATTCCACACAATTCCACCAAAGCAATTGTTAAAACGACACTTGAGGAGGCGGTGGCGGCGGACACAAGTCCGCTGTCCAGAAAAATAGTACGGTCGCCCGAGGGCAATGTTGACGTTGAGCCCCCGGGCTCCCTGGATGATTCCTCCATGATCTTGATAGAGATTGGAGTTGATGTTGATGAAGTCCCTCATCCGAACACGACAGTCGGAGGTAGGGCGCGGTCCTTGATCGAACCAAGGTGACCAGTCGAGCTGGTGACGAAGATGCCGAAGTCGCAGTTGATCTGCAGGCGAGCCATCGACCTTTTGCCGAACACACAGAGGAACTCTCAATGAAAGCACCAATGTCGGTGTCAAAACCGGCGGATCTCGGGTAGGGGGTCCCGAACTATGCGTCTAGGCAGATGGTAACAGGAGACGAGGGACACGATGTTTTTACCCAGGTTCGGGCCCTCTTGATGGAGGTAAAACCCTATGTCCTGCTTCATTAATATTGATGATGTGGGTTACAAGAGTAGATCTACCACGAGATCAAGGAGGCTAAACCCTAGAAGCTAGCCTATGGTATGATTGTTGTTATATCTCTATCGACTAGCCTGGCCTCGTTTTATATAATGCACCAGAGGCCTAGGATAACAAGAGTCCTAGCCGAATACGCCGGTGGGGGAGGAGTCTTTGTCTTGATCGCCAAGTCTTGTGGAATCTTCCTTGTATGCGGCAACTGTCCGGACTGGCCCATGAGTATACGGCCATGGGGGTCCTCGGCCCAATCCAACTGATCGGGAGACGACGCGTTGAGTACCCCCTAGTCCAAGACACCGTCACCCACTCTGCCACAATCTGCCAGACTCTCGTTGAGGAGAGACTTGGTCATGTCGTCAACAACATGAGAAGGTAAGTCGTCAGGGCTATGACGCAGGGGATCATCCTTGGCGCCGGTATAGTCGCACATTAAGATGCTGCGGCGGCTCAATGGAATAATTCGCCAGGCAAGCCAGACCCGAACCAGGTCAATACCAGTCAACCCCTTCCCTGGTAGAGCCTTGATCTTTGCCAAAGTAGGAGCAAGGGATTTGCGCTCTGCAACAGTAATCTTATCCGGCAGAGGATGATTGGTATGAAGATGAAGGGCACGAAAGCCGGGCAGAGGGTTCTCGCCAGTCGGAGAAGTGTCTTGCAGTAGAACCATGTCATGTTCAAGTCTTTGGGATGGCTTGGCGGGTTAGCATACGGGAAAATCACATCTCTGCGGTGCTGGATTGACACTCCTCCAAGTTCCAAGCTCTGCCCGCTGGCGCATTCTGTCTGGCGGTTCAGATAGAACAGTTCTTTGAAGAGCAGTAAATTGGGTTCCTCACCAAAATAAACTTCGCTGAATACTTGGAAGTTGCAAATATTAGACATGGAATTGGGTCCAATATCTTGTGGGTGAAGATCAAAAAACTTCAGCAGGTCTTGGAGGAACTTTGAACCAGGGGGAGTAAAACCCCGGTTCATATGATCTGTGAAGACAATGACCTCCCCTTCTTTGGGTTGAGGAACTTCTTCATCCGGGTTAGGAGCTCGGTAATGCATGATTTCTTTCTTCGGAAGATAGCTGGTTTTCACAAAGTCATTTAAGGTGTTGTCAGTGACAATGGATTTCAGCCAGTTGCAAGTGGTAGGTGCCTTGAGTGCCATTCTGTTTGAAAGCCTAAGACAAAATAAACGTAGCGGTTCAAATTTAAGCTGGACAGGGTAAAAGTATTAGTGTGAATAGCAATATGGCGACTTATGAAGGGGCCTAATGGTATAAGGGTAATTACATCCGGGTTATGTAGCCGCCATAAGTTGTCAGTGCGACTTAAACCGACAGAGGAGGATCAGATTATTGATTGAGCATTACTTCCTTAAAGTCGGCGATCAGAGTCTCCATGACAGGATAAATATAACAAACTATGGATTTTTTGCCAAAGTATTGTACAAACAGGTTTCACAGTTTGCAGCAATTATTTTGGATCAAACAAAGGTTCAGAAAATGAAAATTACTAGACCTAAAAACAGGGCGCCCAGAAGTTCATACACTGGATGAGGTTCTCTTACAAGGAAAGGGGATCCACTATTAAATGAAATGGATGCGGAACACTAACCGCATCAGATCCATGGGGTTCTTTGGATCAAGCGAAGCCGTGGAAAGGAAAAAAATGCAAGAACTCCGATGAACTACGCCCGTACAGAGAAGCACGACTAGCCCTAGTGCAGATCTATGGCGCGGAAAGGGGAAATACTTACTGCAGAGGATCTGCGGAGGAGGAGCGCCGCCGTTCTCTGGTCAAGGTCAGGGTGATGCAGCGGCCAAGCTCGACAAAGACGGAGGGCGCAGGGGCAACGACGGCGGAGCTCCAGTGGCAGATGGGGTGAGAGGAAGACGATGCGAACTGAGAAGAAGAGGAGACCTAGTCGGGTCTATTTATAAGGAAAAAACTTGCTGAATGGGCGCGAAAAACGAGGAGGCCAAAAAAATCATAGTTATCCAGCTACACAGGTGCCTCGATTTTCGGATGGTAATTAAGACAAAGATCCGTTGAGATGCATTGGACAATGTGCGTTTATAACGGGTGACGTCATGGTGGGTTACCACAATTTCGAAGGATGACGTCATGATGGGTTACGGAAATTTCATAAGCAAGGAGCAGACGATTTTTTCTTAAAGTGTCAAAGATTGACATGAACCAGTTCAAATAAATTTGGGGCCTAATGTTGGGGATATAACTATTAGGTATGACCCGCCATGAAGGGCCGGGTTATACCTACAAGCATTCTTGAAGCCCAATGTTCAAGGTTGAAGACGGCGGCTTAGTAAGGGCCCAAGGCCCAGAGGCGACTTAAGACCCGTAGTGATAAACCGCCGTATAAAGTGTGACTTGTATTATAAGACAAGAAAGATTAAGAGACCGAGCCGGATATTGATTATAAGCCGGCCGGGACTCTGTAGAGCTGCTGGGCGTCGACCTCTGTATATAAAGGGACGACCCGACGGCGGTTTAGGCCAGAGAACAACAATTCGAGACTCAGGCAAAGCGTGTTTGCTCCCTGGTCATCGAAACCCCAATAATCCCATCACAACTAGACGTAGGCTTTCACCTTCATCGTAAGGGGCCGAACTAGTATAAAACTCCCGTGTCTCTTGTCCCGATTAACCCCTTCAAGTTTCCTGGTTGCGATGGCTCCACGACGAAGTCCGTTCCTTAGGACATCTGACGTGATAATTCCACGACAAGAAGTATTTGGAAATAATTCCTGGTGGTAGATAACAAGGATATCCAACATCATCTTCACAACAAACACAAGCAAATTGCAACTTGTAGAGCTAACATGTCACCTAGGAACAACATAATTAATAACATCAACTCTAAGTGACAATATCTCAAATGTACACATTTTCTAGGCTTGTAATATGCACATAGCATATTACTCCCCCATAATGTGATACCAAAGAAAACTTAACAACAGGCAATAAGAGGATCCAACGAGAGATAATCAATGGACCTTTTAGAATTTGAATTTCTCAAGAGAGATATACCACCTAGCGACTAGATAATCTTGTAATATCAATACTAGATGGTATTCCTCATGTACACACATTTGTAGGATTGTGAGGTGCACAAAGCACATCGCTCCCCCCAAAATGGGATGTTCCATTAATCTCTCACACGAGCCAACTAGGATACAAACAAGAAGCATAAAGGCTCAACACACAACACACACGTACATGATGTGCAAACCAACACACACATACATGATTGCTCAAGATAAGCAAGTTGGAAGCGCAACATATGCAAACACATGCAAGGAATAAAACCAAAACATGGAAGGGGGCAAGTAACTCTCAATGTAAATAAATTAAGTACAAGTTACCGCAAGGAGGCACATTGGATATAAGAAAGAAACTTGATAACCCAATTGACTTGGCTTGAGACAATAAGAATGATGAAGTCCCCTTAATTCTTCATAATGTAGCCAAGTCTCCAATGCCCTCCAACAACACCTATTGATCAAGTTTGAGCTAGTTGGTCCCAAACCAAGTTGGGTCCTAAGAGATTAGTCACAATAGGCTTGGCTACCCAAATGGTTCTTTTCTTGACACCACTTTGAGTACCAACAACTTTGGCAAACACATTGCCAACCTTATCCTTCCCAAGAGAATAGATATCATCAATAATAATTGGGTTGGATAAGGTACCACTAGTGCATGAAGAAGCGAGGTGACCTTTCTCACGACATAGGTAGCAACGTCTACTCTTCACTTTATTCTCACTTGATTTCTCAACTTGAAGCATTAGCTTGAGTTTTCTTGGGAAGAGGCATTTCTTCAACTTGAGGTTGAGTATGAGAGGGAACACTAATGGGCTTCTTCTTCAATGGGCAAGATCTAACATGATGCCTTTCTACTTTGCACTTGAGGCAAACAATCTTGGATGAATTCTTGACTTGTACTTGTCCCTTCTTTTTGTTCGTCTTGGACTTCTTCTTCTTATTGGAGTTGAATCCAAGTCCACCTTTGTCATTGGGGGATTTTTGCACACTCAAGATATTGCCGAGTGTGGATTTCCCTTCATGACTCTTTTCCAAGTCTTTATTCAAGGAAAGACTTGGGCCTTGAGCTCTTTGATTTCCTCTACATGGTTAGTCTCAACACAAGTACTAGAGGAAGCATAAGCTTCATTGTTAGAACAACAAGGCAAGGAAAGCAATTCATCACAAGAAGTACCAACATTATGAGTAGATGAATTACAAGGACTAGCACATGGCAATATAGTATTTTGACTGGAAGTAGTGCTAGTAGCCACATGGCAATACATGGTGCGGCTGAACAATATGAACATTATTTAGTGAACATAAAGGGGCCTCGATCATGACAACTACACGGCAGCGGAACAACATCGTAGCGGAACTCCATAGCACAGGGACACCAAGGTGGACACGATCTAGACTCGGACAACACTCCTTTCCAATGGGACTTTCCTGAAATCTGGCATGACACGCTAGGTCAGTACATTGAATGTACTTGCAAGCTCACAATAAGCATAAACATAATGACAAACAATATCATGACGATTAACCAATTCAGAATAATGCAACAATATATTCAACATGTCGTGACCATACTCTTGTGATAAAATTCCCTCGGACTGGCTTACCAAACGTGACCGCTCATGGATCACAAACTTGCCAACCCAGAGACATCTCGTGATCCTTTCGGCGATCACAACCACGACCAATATTTGGTCTCAAACAGTGATCCTTTCGGTGATCACAACCACAACCAACATTTGGTCTCAAACAGTGATCCTTCTGGCGATCACAACCACGACCAACATCTGGTCCAAATCAACACGATGGCTTTCCCGCCACCAACAATAATGCAAAATTTATAACTTAGTGTGCAAGATTTATTAAATGTTGACCCATGGTGTGACCTACTTTCGAGCGTGTCCTTAACCGTGGACTCAGTTATCGATAGATTAACACACTTTGCAGAGGTAGCACACTGGACCCACACCACGGAACCCATGGCCTCGCACTCCCATTCGGGTGGACCAACGGCATTCCGACGAAACTCCTCCATTGCCATGACACTCTTCCGGCCACTCCAACTCACTCCCCATCGGGGTAGTCCTAGGTGGCCCCGTGTCTACCAAAGACACAACAACCATCGTCATGGCCAAACATAAATGACCCCACACGGGGACCCGGTACCCTAAACTCAACAGCGGGCACATAAGCTTATCTCTGCTTACCGGGCCAGGGTACCGCACGCCCATAACCTTCCCCAGTTGGAGGCACCGACCAGAGGCATGACAACAGAATGAATAAAGGTCGTCCCATACCGGAAAATGTGGTTGCATTGGGAAAAACTCGATTCAGCGGCACCATAACCCGGTCAACAATGTATTCAAGTCGAGTTATTATCATGTTCAACTTAAAGTGAAAATAATCGGCGTCATAATGCCATGACATGCAGCATATGCATCACATATCAACGGAAATGGCTGAGTCAAATATATCCACACTGAGCATTAACAACTCATGACACATCTCTGGTTAAGATCAAACCTTACTTCAAACAGAATCTTTTCTAGCAAATTTATCATTTTTACTCATGCAAGAAAATAACTCCACTAATTATTTATATCCATAACCATATTATCCTTTCATCACCCAAAACTAAATCCTTCTTAGTTTACCAACTAAGTTCACTTCAAACTTTCTGTAAATCAAGCATATTCACTTTAACAAGCATCTAACGGAATATAACTAAGATAGTAATAATTTAAATGCATGGATAATCATTTGTTCAAGTAGAAAATCACAAATATTGTAATGGTACCATTAAAATGTTGTTGTGGCTTGCCTTAGTGCAGAAGAGGTTCACAAGCTTCCTGGTGATCCTCAAGACAAGCCTGACCTTTTGAAAATATTTAAAAACACAAAAAGAAATCATCAAGTAACCTTCTGAAATTCACTAGAAAATCTAGACAGCAGGGAAAAATCCCATCTTTGGTGAGCTGCTAGATTTTTTAACAAAGAACACAATGCAAAAAGAATCATTTCATTTGGAATAATGGTTAAAAAGTTTTGGCCATTTGAAGTTCTCTAGATTTATTTAAAATTTGAATTTAAATAAACAGACTGAGGGGGGGTGACGTCGAAGGCATAAAGCCCCGGGGCACCACCACTCGTACCCCTTTGCGCGCATACAGAGTGGCTGACTAGAAGGCCCCACTAGTCAGGTGAGGTGGAGGGGGAGAGGGAAACAGAGAGCGGCGAGGTTTTGCCGGAGCGCATGTCGGCGACGAGGGCTCCTTGGCCAAAACGAGAGGGAGGGATCGAGAGAGGAGACGGAGGCGCACCTGCCCATAGCCGTAGAATGTCTAGGGGTGGTCGGACGGCGCCGGAATCAGCCTCTCCAACGGAGGCAGAGAGCCACGGTCGCCAGAGACAAAGACGACATCGACCAGAGGCGACTCCAGGGGCTCCAACCGGGCGGAACAGCACCACCGGAGAGTGGTGGAGGCCCTGGAAGGGTTGCCCTTGCCTGGGAAGGGCTGGAGCTGCGGAGACGATACGAGGGGATCACCGACGAGCTCGAGCTCGGAGATGGCGCTTGTGGAGTGTGTGGGAGTGGTGGATGGTGCTCGAGGAGGCTGGGGATGGCCCTATTTATAGCCGAGTGTCGAGGGGGTTTCAGGCTCCGCCGGTGGACACCTGGCCGTGGCGCCCGGCGACGAACGGTGTCAGTGAGAGAGGGAAAAGAAGACGTAGCTCACGCGGGGACTGTTGGCAAACGGGGACGAGCACATGGGCAAGAGGAAGGCGACGAGCACAGTGCGCACCGCACTGTTGCATTGGCCGGACCATGCCCGTTCCCGCTGGGGCAAGCTCCAGCGTCGGCGAGTGCCAGGGGGAGTTAAGGGGATCGAGACGATGATGGTGGCACGGTTTTGCACGCTCAGACAGGAAGGGCAGTGAGCACGCGCGCAACAGAGCGCTCGGCGGCACCCAGAGCGTGTCGTTTGCATGCCAGCATGCCTGGACGAACGCGGTCACTGCGTGAACTATGACCTCAGGCTGACCTAAGTCCAAACTTCATGTCTGACGTGTTGTCCGTGGTAGTTTTGATCGTTACCACGCTTGGGTTTGGTTCCAGGTGCAGTAGAACTAATTTTACACCCCTGGTAAGTTTTTGGACAGTAACTTTGAGAGTTTACTGTGGTCAAACAACTGGGAGTTGAGGGCTGGGCTTTGGAGGCCAGCAATCATCTACTAAGGTGATGATGCACAAGAAAAACCAGCTCCAATGGAGCAAGTAAAATGGTACTGTAGTTGTTGTAGAAACTACCATTTCTGTCCAGAACAGAAAATATTTTCTGTAGCCAAAATATTCCAAAAAGTGATGAAATATTTTTGCTCAGAAAGGTGCCCTAGGGTTCAAAGAATAATTGGGATTTTTCTCAGGATTTTATGGGCAAGAAAATTTTGGTGTTGCTTTGGAGCACAGTGAGCTAGCTAGGGTTTAGGAGGGGGAAATGAATATTTTTCATTAAAGAAAAAATATTCCAAATAATATTTGAGATGAACCAGAGATGGAGTGATGGTTAGAGAGGGAGATGAAGCACTTGGGTGAAAGCCAAGGGGTACACAAGTGGTTATGTCCATATGAAAAGATTCAAAACTCCAAAAATTGAAATTCAAATCAACTGAGAATCAGGCAAAGAAGAGAGGGCAAAAACCAGGCTGTCACAAACCTCCCCCACTTAGAATGAATCTCGTCCTTGAGAGTCAGTTGCTTGGGAAAACCATTCTCGGTAATGTGCCTTTAGAAATTCTTCCCGTTCCCTCGTTGATTCTGACTCTGTGTGATGCTCCCACTGGACTTTGTAAAACTTCCTTGCTTTACTACGAGTGACTCTTTCCATCTAATCCAAGATTCTAACCGGCCTCTCTACATATGTTGAATCCTTTGCCAGCTCTATTTTAGCCATATCAGTCTTTTTCTTAGGCGGCGATATGCATCGCCTCAACTGTGAGACATGAAACACGTTGTGCATGTCCGATAATTCAGGGGGTAGTTCCAACTGATATGCAACAGTACCCACTCGTGACATAACGGGAAATGGACCAATAAATCTGGGTGCCAACTTTCCACGAGTCTGAAATCCCTTGACTCCTTTCATAGGCGTGACCCGAAGGTATACATGTTCTCCGGGTTCAAAATTGATATGTCGGTGCTTTGCATCATAATAACTCTATTGTCGAGATTTCGCCAACTGCAATCTGTCTTTGATTTCCTTGACTTGCTTCTTGGCTTCCAGCATGAGATCCGTTCCGAAAATACGGCTATCTCCAGTTTGAGACCAATTTAAAGGGGTGCGGCACTTACGGCCATACAAAGCCTCATACGGTGACATCTTTAAACTACTCCGGAAGCTATTGTTATAAGAGAACTCGGCATAGGGCAAAAGTCTTCCCATTTCGGTCCTTGGGCCAAAGCACAGGCTCGCAGCATATCTTTGAGTATTTGGTTTACCCGCTCTGTCTGCCCATCAGTCTGAGGATGATAAGCGGTACTATATTTCAATGTTGTCCCCAAGGCTTGATGGAGGCGGGACCAAAAAGCAGAGGTAAAAAGTGAACCTCGGTCAGAAGTGATGGTTCGGGGTACTCCATGCAGACTGACTATTCGAGATACATACAGCTGTGCAAGTTCATCTGCTCGACATGTGGTTCTGATCGGGATAAAGTGGGCTACCTTGGTTAATGTGTCCACTATGACCCAGATTGCATCATTGCCCCATCGAGTCTTAGGTAGTCCTGTGATGAAATCCATACAAACATCATCCCATTTCCATTGTGACACTAGCAGCGGTTGGAGAAGTCCAGCTGGCTTCTGATGCTCTGCCTTCACTTTGTTGCATGTGTCGCAACAGGCCACGAAATAGGCAATGTCTTTCTTCATTCCATCCCACCAGAGTATTTGTTGAATGTCTTCATGCATTTTCGTACCTCCAGGGTGAATTGAATACGAGGATACGTGTGCTTCTGACAGGATCTTCTGCTTTAAATCTGTTTGATTGGGCACACAAATCCTTCCCCAGAATCGGAGGGTACCGAATTGATCCTTCGAGTAATCGGAAGTCTGACTTGCTACCATATGCTTGGCACGTTTCTGCAGATCGGTGTCATCTGGTTGGGCCTTGTGGATCTCTTCCTCAAGTGTGGGGGTAACTTCCAAAATATTAGGAAGGCCAGCATCGACTATGACCAGGTTGAGCTGAGCAATCTCTTCTTGAAGCTCAGGAGGCAAGGATTCCAATATGACATTTAGGCTGACGGGCTTTCGACTGAGCGCATCGGCAACCACGTTGGCCTTACCCGGGTGGTAATTTATTCCAAGGTCATAATCCTTTACTAACTCAAGCCATCTTTGTTGACGGAGATTTAAATCTGGCTGAGTAAATATATATTTGATACTTTTGTGATCTGTAAAAAATTGGCACCTCTTCCCGATGAGATAGTGTCTCCAAAGTTTTAAAGCATGAACCACCGCGGCCAATTCCAAATCATGAGTAGGATAATTTCCCTCGTGGGGTCGTAGCTGTCGTGAGGCATAGGCTACTACCTTGCCGTCTTGCATAAGTACGCATCCAAGTCCTTGTCTGGAAGCGTCGCAGTACACATCAAAACTGCGGTAGATATCTGGAAGAGTCAATACCAGTGCAGCTGTCAGCCGTATCTTTAACTCATTGAAACTTTTCTCACAGTCCTCAGTCCATTCAAACTTCTTATCCTTTTTGAGCAGCTCCATCATGGGTTTAGCAATCTTGGAAAATCCTTCAATGAAACGACGGTAATATCTGGCTAATCCAAGAAAACTTCGGATCTGAGATACGGTTGTGGGCGGCAACCAATCGAGTACATCATTTACTTTGCTTGGGTCCACGGCTAGACCTTCGGTGGATAGCACATGTCCAAGAAATCCAACTTGCTTGAGCCAAATCTCACATTTACTGAATTTGGCGTATAACAGATGTTCACGGAGTCGTTGTAACATTGCTCGGAAGTGTTCTTTGTACTCTTCTTCACTTCTTGAGTAAATAAGTATATCATCGATGAAGACTACCACAAACTTATCGAGGAAGTCCATGAATACTTTGTTCATCATATGCATGAAGAAGGCTGGGGCGTTGGTGAGACCAAAAGGCATAACTATATATTCATAAAGACCGCATCGAGTGGTGAATGCGGTCTTAGGAATATCCTCCTTTTTAATCTTGAGCTGATGGTATCCGGTCCGTAAATCAATCTTGGAGAATACCTTGGCCCCATTGAGCTGATCAAACAGGTCATCAAAATTCTTGGCAGTGGATATTTATTTTTGATTGTGATGTCATTCAGCTGACGGTAATCCACACACATGCGGGGGCTGCCATCTTTTTTGTCCATGAAGATAGCAGGTGATCCCCATGGTGAAGAGCTGGGGCGGATATATCCTTTCTGGAGCATTTCATCAAGCTGTTTCTTTAGCTCCACTAATTCTGATGAAGGTATTCGGTAATACTTCTTGTGTATTGGTGCGGTTCCGGGCACAAGATCTATTGCAAACTCAAGCTCTCGATCGGGTGGCATGCCTGGCAGTTCTTCTGGAAATACATCAGGAAACTCACTGACCACAGGAATTAATTCCAATTCAGCCACCGCGGTGAAGACCATTTCTTTTGCGGGTATGCTTCTGCGAGCATAGAATTTGGTAGTCTGCCCTTCCTGGCTGGTCAAAGTGACTTCTCGGGTCGCACAATTTATGCATACTTGATACTAAGTCAGCCAATTCATACCCAAGATAACATCCAACTTAGCAGACTCAATAATTATCAAAGAAGTTGAAAATAGACTCCATTGGTATTGGCTTCCAGATTACGGCAGACTAGGTTGCTCCTGATTAAGGATCCCAGGGTTTGTACCAGCATATTCTTGCCCAAAAGCAAACAAGGAAATTTGTTTTGGGCCACAAAACTCCGAGAAATAAAAGAGTGGGAAGCCCCAGAGTCAAATAAAATCACTGCAGGTATGTTATTAACAGAAAACATACCAATGACGACTTCAGGGTTCTCTTGGGCTTCATCGGCGGAGAGGTGATGAACGTACCCCGTGATGTTTTGTTGGTTCAGGCATGACTCCATAAAATGGACTTGTGTCCTCAATATAGCATTCGACTTGTTGTTCTTGGGACACTGTCTGGCATAATGTCTGGTTTGCCCACAACTAAAGCAAGAATTGTTGCGCTGACGCTCCTCTTGCACTGGGTTGGTCACGACATTCTTGACTTGAGTGGTGGTCTTGTTAACATTCTGTTGCCAATTTGGCTTGTATTCCACTTGAGTTTGTTGCCATGTATGAGCCTTCTTCACTGGAGGTGCCTCCTTCCTTGGCTCAAACTTGCGCTTGTGATCGTTGTTAGCAGACCTATTATTCGATACAAGCTTGTGCTCCCTTTTAGCAATGAAAGCCTTGTTCACCAGGGTTTGGAAGTCTGGGAAATCGAACATACCGAGAGTACACCGGTGTTGCGGGTTTAATCCACCAAGAAATCTATCAATCTTTCTTTCTTCAGTGGCCACGTCGTATAGGGAGTAACGTGATAGATGATTAAATTTTTGCAAATATTCCCCCACAGACTGACTTCCTTGGAGGAGCGCGAGAAATTCACGATGCTTAGTCTTCATAATTCCTGTAGGGATATGATATTTCCGGAATCGTTCCTTGAATTGTGACCAGGTGATTTCTTCATTAGCAGACCACATGGCTTTTTCATTTTCCCACCATATGGCAGCAACGCCTTCAAGATAATGAGTTGCAAATGGAACCTTATCTCCTTCCTCAGTATGAGCAATCTCAAGCTTCTTCTCCCAAGTTTGTGTCGGATGTAGGGTTCCGGCAGACCCTTGAGGTTCGAACTCTGGGGTGCGCGCTAAGATCTCTCCTCTACCGACCTACATCCCAAAGCCTCGCTAAGAATCTAGACTAGCCAGATGGACAACACAAGGGACACGGAGTTTATACTGGTTCAGGCCACCATTGTGGTGTAATACCCTACTCCAGTGTGTGGTGTGTAGATTGCCTCAGGGGCTGATGATGAACAATACAAAGGAAGAACAGCCTCGTGAGGGATGTTCTTGTGGATGTGTGGCGTGGCTCTGCTTGGGAAGGATTCGATCCCCGGGTGCCAGATGCCAGATGAGCCGTCCCGCCTACTGTGGTGGCTAGCCCTATATAAAGAGACCCTGGTCCTCTTCCCAAATATTGAGCGGGAAGGGCACCAACAATGGCCATTTTGAAGGGGAACATCTAGTACAACTTATCCTGACTAAAGTTGGTCTTCGACTACCAAAGGCCCTGACGATGACGCCGTCTTGGGCTCCACAGTGACCTCCATCCTGCCGCTCTGCTGGTCTTGGTCTCGTTGCACCGAAACAGTAGCCTTTGCCTGATGCCTTGGTCTGTGCTTGCTCCCTTTGCACCAAAGAGGAAACAAGGACACTGCGCAGGCCGGCGCCCGCCTGATTTCGATCGTCATGGCTTGCGTCATGAGCACCTCGCGAGGTACCCTTGCCTTGATCTCTCCGCCTCCTCGTGAGCCTGCCTGGTGAGGCCGCTCCTGAGAAAGCTTCCTGTCGTCCGCCCCGCGAGGCTTGGCCCCTCGCGAGGGTCTTGAGCTTGATTCGATGAAGATGGGCCATACTGGGCCACTGCCCGAGCCACGCCACAGGCCGCAGGCAGGCAAGTCTGGGGACCCCCATTCCCAGAACAATGAAAGTAGCCCCCGAGCCCAAGGCGCGCTCGGACTTGGCTTAGCAGAGAAGCGAAGGGGCAAGTGTGAAGCGCCGCGGGCCCCAACAGCCTACGGCCTTGGGTGGCGCGTGGCGGTTGATTGGACGTGGGTGTCTCCGCTTCCCCACGACGCCTCGGCAACCGCTCGACTTGACAAGTCCCTGCATGCAAAATGAGTCATCATTACCTGCAATTGTGGAGGCCGTCGGTTGGCCTCCTCCGGCTATAAGTACCGAACGGCGCGAGCCCTTCCAGTCCATCTCTCCTTGCTCCACCTCTTCTTCTTTGCTCCTCCTCCATTTCGACGACAATGGCACCGATTCGCCGGTTCTCTGCCGAAAGAGAAGGGGAAGGGCCCCAGAGAGGGGCCCGTCCCGCTTCCACTCAAGAAGCGGCCAGTCCCATGTTGCCGCGAAGAGGGCGCTTGATAGGAGATGTCGAGGCCTTGGTACGAGCGGCCGCCGCTTGGGTTCTCGCTGCCTTTGTACGCCCGAATCGAGGGCCCTGGAGAAGAAGACGTCGAGAGACACTGACGGCGCTGCCGGCGACGCCGGCGAGTCACGGCGGTGCGCGTCGTCACCCCTGGAGTCCATGCCAAGGGCTCTTCTCGCGAGCTTGTGCTTCACGCCGCTATGCCTCCGCGCTCTTGGATTCGCCTTCCTCCCTACTTCGCCTTCGAGATGCCGTCGAGGAGGCCTCTGGAGCTCTGGCTGCAGCATGCTGACTGCAGCACCCTTGCGACCGGAGCGGAGGTCGAGGTCGTCGCTCCGGGCAAGGTCTTCATGACCCGGGGCTGGGGCGAGATCGCCTGGGTCAGCCGGACAGGGGGTGCCCTCGTAATTCACCTTGAATACAATGGCGCCTCCTTGATTTTCTTCAAGGCCTTTGACGTGGAAGGACGCCGACTGGAGTGCTGCCCCAAGGAAGGCGGCCGGGGCATCAGAGTGGCGAGGACCAGGCCTGCCAACCGCTTCCCAAGCGGCTCCTCAGGCAGCAACGGGGGCGCCGGTGAATCCAGCGACTCCCCCGAGCTTCACATGACTCCGGAGATGAGTGACGACAACTACGAGCTCCCGAGTTCGCGTCGCGCTCGGAGCAGGGCAGCTTCATCTGGCCGCCGATGCCACTGATCCGGATGGGGTTGGTGCTGGCGCCTGGCAGCCCACTATTGATGATGGCATCTCCTACGGAGGCGCGCGCAGTTAGCGTTCTTTAGGATTAGCACCTTTTGTTCCCTGTGAGGAATCGAAGTAACACCCCGCGTGACATCCATCATGCCGCTCTGCTGGTCTTGGTCTCGTTGCACCGAAACGATAGCCTTTGCCAGATGCCTTGGCCTGTGCTTGCTCCCTTTGCACCAAAGAGGAAACAAGGACACTGTGCAGGCCGGCGCCCGCCTGGCGCCCGCCTGGTTTTGATCGTCATGGCTTGTGTCATGAGCACCTCGTGAGGTACCCTTGCCTTGATCTCTCCGCCTCCTCGCGAGCCTGCCTGGTGAGGCCGCTCCTGAGGAAGCTTCATGTCGTCCGCCCCGCGAGGCTTGGCCCCTCGCGAGAGTCTTGATCTTGAGTCGATGAAGATGGGTCGTACTGGGCCACTGCCCGAGCCACGCCGCAGGCCGCAGGCAGGCAATTCTGGGGACCCCCATTCCTAGAACGCCGACAGTTTGCAACCAATCATCTGCATCCAAGGGGTCAATAGCCTGACTAAAACTGGGAGGCTTGGTCCTTTGGAAATCTGACAGCTTGGAGTGATGACCGGGCTGATTTCCATTCTGTCCAACCACAGCTTGAACACTTCTTAGTATTTAAATTAGATCATTATTCCGTCTTTCCTCAAACATACGCAGAATTTGCTCGGTGGAGGGCAGATTTAGCAGTGGAGGCGGTGGTGGAACGTACGGCTCGGGTGAGTGTCTTGCCTGTCGTGCGGAACAACGAACAGGAGAACCCTTGCGAATGTTGCTACTGCTGCCTCCCTGCGTCATCCTATTGTGGTTTTTCCCAAGGCAACGCAACCCGAGATGAGAAGCATTCAAAAATAAATTGGGGGAAAGGCAGCAACAAAAGCCCAAGAAAAACCAAAATGACGAAGAAAATACGGCAAAAAATAGAGTTCCAACATAATTATACATAGACTCATACATGAAAGATAACAACATGCCAGGTTCAACTACTCTCATACATGAAACGAAACATCATGAATCGTACGACTACATCCGTACACCATCCTGACGACTGCGAATACTCAGAAGCTCCACTACTCTGCTGGTGCTGCGGGGTCCTCTCCTGAAGCGGACTCGGATCCTGAATTGACATGGTTAACTAAGACCTCTGGGTTAATGGTGACACGATGACGCTGCCTCGAGGGCTCTCCCTCCGCGGCAGGTGTAGGGTGAAGCATCAGGGCTACAGGAGTAGCGGGAAGTGAAACCCACTTAGCAGGAGCACTTAGAGGACTCACGGTCGCGGTGCCCGAGCTACTCGGAGGAGTAACCGGTGAAATAGGGGAACTAGAATTGGCTGGAATATAAGGAGTAAATCCCATAGATGCTGGAACAGTGACAGATCTAGTAGAGGCAAAAGCAGTATGGGCACGAGTCAGCTCTCGAGCCAGCTCGTGGATCATAAGATAGCTAGCAGTGATATAACGAGAAAGGTGGCTAGGAACACTATTAGACTCCGGATCAATGATAGGGAAACGAACACGACCATTGTCGTGCAGAGAAGGATAGTAGTGGAAACCTGGGTGGTTCTACATCCAGACCTCGTTGTAATGAAGCTCGACAAGGACCTCAAATGCAGCAAACTGGACAGCCTGAGAGGAGGTAGAAGCGTAACCGCTCCGAGAGGTATGACTGTAAGTGCTGGAATCGGAACTGGTGCGCAGAGTAACCACTACGTGACACTCATACACTCAGTCAGCTAGACGCTTCCGATACACACGATAGGCTGGGTCGTCACCGAGGGGGTACATCTGACGCCACACATTACGAAGGAGACGCGGCGATGTGTACGGCATCAGCTGCAACTCGCACGGATATGGCACCGGAGCCGTCTACACTCACAACCATTAGCAGGTTAGCATAAAAATAAAACAAGTGCAGGCAATACAACAACCAGCTACCAATGCTACTGGCACTCAACTACAACTCATATCTAGAGTCCGGTTAACACATCGTAGTCTAGCATGGCCTACAGTCAGCGCGGCTCTGATACCAAGCGTTGTGGCACCCCGGCTCAGAGCAACCAGTTTACCATGCATTGCCAGCCCAGAGACCTTGTCTTCTTGCAACACACAACATCTTGGTACAGAAAACAACTGCTTTATTGATGCTAGTGGATCAAAGTTTATATTACAACAGTTGGCAGGGCCAAGCGGCACACACGGTGCGGCTGAACAATATGTACATTATTTAGTGAACATAAAGGGGCCTCGATCATGACAACTACACGACAGTGGAACAACGTCGTAGCGGAACTCCATAGCACAGGGACACCGATGTGGACACGATCTAGACTCGGACAACACTCCTTTCCAACGGGACTTTCCTGAAATCTGGCATGACACGCCAGGTCAGTACATTGAATGTACTTGCAAGCTCACAACAAGCATAAACATAATGACAAACAATATCATGACGATTAACCAATTCAGAATAATGCAACAATATATTCAACATGCCGTGACCATACTCTTGTGATAAAAGTCCCTCGGACTGGCTTACCAAACGTGACCGCTCTTGGATCACAAACTTGCCAACCCAAAGACATCTCGTGATCCTTCCGGCAATCACAACCATGACCAATATTTGGTCTCAAACAGTGATCCTTCCGGCGATCACAACCACGACCAACATTTCGTCTCAAACAGTGATCCTTCCGGCGATCACAACCACGACCAACATCTGGTCCAAATCAACACAATGGCCTTCCCGCCACCAGCAATAATGCAAAATTTATAACTTAGTGTGCAAGATTTATTAAATGTTGACCCATGGTGTGACCTACTTTCGAGCGTGTCTTAACCATGGACTCGGCTATCGATAGATTAATACACTCTGCAGAGGTAGCGCACTGGACCCACACCACGGAACCCATGGCCTCGCACTCCCATTCGGGTGGACCAACGGTATTCCGACGAAACCCCTCCATTCCCATGACACTCTCCCGGCCACTCCGACTCACTCCCCATTGGGCTAGTCCTGGGTGGCCCCGTGTCTACCAAAGACACAACAACCACTGTCGTGGCCAAACATAAACGATCCCACACGGGGACCCGGTACCATAAACTCAACAACGGGCACACAAGCTTATGTCTGCTTACCGGGCCAGGGTACCGCACGCCCATAACCTTCCCTAGTTGGAGGCGCCTACCAGAGGCATGACAACGGAATGAATAAAGGTCGTCCCATACCGGCAAATGTGGTTGCATTGGGAAAAACTCGATTCAGCGGCACCATAACCCGGTCAACAATGTATTCAAGTCAAGTTATTATCAGGTTCAACTTAAAGCGAAAATAACCGGCGTCATAATGCCATGACATGCAGCATATGCATCACATATCAACGGAAATGACTGAGTCAAATATATCCACGCTGAGCATTAACAACTCATGACACTTCTCTGGTTATGATCAAACCTTACTTCAAACAGAATCTTTTCTAGCAAATTTATCATTTTTACTCATGCAAGAAAATAAATCCACTAATCATTTATATCCATAACCATATTATCCTTTCACCACCCAAAACTAAATCCTTTTCAGTTTACCAACTAAGTTCACTTCAGACTTTGTGTAAATCAAGCATATTCACTTTAACAAGCATCTAACAGAATATAACTAACATAATAACAATTTAAATGCATGGATAATCATTTGTTCAAGTAGAAAATCACACATATTGTAATGGCACCATGAAAATGTTGATGTGGCTTGCCTTAGTGCAGATGAGGTTCACAAGTTTCCTGGTGATCCTCAAGACAAGCCTGACCTTCTGAAAATATTTAAAAAGACAAAACAAATCATCAAGAAACCTTCTGAAATTCACCAGAAAATCTAGACAGTACGGAAAAATCCCATCTTTGGTGAGCTGCTAGATTTTTGAACAAAGAACACAATGCAAAAAGAATCATTTCATTTGGACTTATGGTTAAAAAGTTTTGGCCGTTTGAAGTTCTTTGGATTTAATTAAAATTTGAATTTAAATAAATAGACTGGGGGTGACGTCGAAGGCGTAAAGCCCCGGGGCGCCACCAATCGTACCACTTCACACGCGTACAGAGTGGTTGACTAGAGGGCCCCGCTAGTCAGGTGAGGTGGAGGGGGAGAGGGAAACAGAGAGCGGCAAGGTTTCGCTGGAGCGCACGCCGGAGGCGAGGGCTCCTTGGCCAAAACAAGAGGGAGGGATCGAGAGAGGAGACGGAGGCACACCTGCCCGTACCCGTAGAATGGCTAGGGATGGTCGGATGGCGCCAGAATCGGCCTCTCCAGTGAAGGCAGAGAGCCCCGGTCGCCAGAGAGGAAGACGACGGCGACCAGAGGCGACTCTAGGGCCTCCAACCGGGCGGAATGACACCACCGGAGAGTGGTGGAGGCCCTGGAAGGGTTGCCCTGGCCTGGGAAGGGCTGGAGCTGCGGAGACGACCCGAGGGGATTGCCGGCGAGCTCGAGCTCGGAGACGGCGGCCCGCGGCCTGCCAGGCCGGGTTACGGTTTTCTACGTGCTTGAGGAGTGTGTGGGAGTGGTGGATGGTGCACGAGGAGGCTGGGGATGGCCCTATTTATAGATGAGCGTCGAGGGGATTTCGGGCTCCGCCGGTGGATACCTGGCCGCGGCGCCCGGCGACGAACGGCGTCAGTGAGAGAGGGAGAAGAAGACGTAGCTCACGCGGGGACTCTTGGCGAACGGGGACAAGCACAGGGGCGAGAGGAAGGCGACGAGCATAGTGCGCACCACACTGTTGCGTTGGCCGGACTGTGCCCGTGCATGTTGCGGCGAGCTCCGGCATCACCGAGTGCCAGGGCGGAGTTAAGGGGATCGAGACGATGATGGTGGCGCGGTTTGGCATGCTCAGGCACGAGGGGCAGCGAGCATGCGCGCAACAGAGCGCTCGGCGGCACCCAGAGCGCGTTGTTTGGATGCCAGCACGCTTGGACGAACGCGGTCACCGCGTGAACTATGACCTCAGGCCGACATAAGCCCAAACTTCATGTCTGGCGTGTTTTCCATGGTAGTTTTGATCGTTACCACGCTTGGGTTTGGTTCCAGGTGCAGTAGAAATGATTTTACACCCCTGGTAAGTTTCTGGACTGTAACTTTGAGAGTTTACTATGGTCAAACCACTGAGAGTTTAGGGTTGCTCTTTGGAGGCTAGCAATCATCTATTAAGGTGATGATGCACAAGAAAAACCAGCTACAATGGAGCAAGTAAAATGGTAGTTGATGTAGAAACTACCATTTCTGTCCAGAACAGAAAAATATTTTCTGTAGCCAAAATATTCCAAAAAGTGATGAAATATTTTTGCTCAGAAAGGTGCCCTAGGGTTCAAAGAGAATTGGGATTTTTCTCAGGATTTTATGGGCAAGGAAATTTTGGGGTTGCTTTGGAGCATAGTGATCTAGCTAGGGTTTAGGAGGGGAAAATGAATATTTTTCATTAAAGAAAAATATTCCAAATAATGTTTGAGATGAACCAGAGATGGAGTGATGGTTAGAGAGTGAGATGAAGCACTTGGGTTAAAGCCAAGGGGTACCCAAGTGGTTAAGTCCATATGAAAAGATTCAAAACTCCAAAAATTCAAATTCAAATCAACTGAGAATCAGGCAAAGAAGAGAGGGCAAAAACCAGGCTATCACAGTAGCACAAGCATAATCATTTACAACAATAGGAGAGGACAACTTGGCAAGCTCTTTCAAAATAAGAAGCTTTAAGTTGAGCATGAGACTCTGTGAGTTCGATGAGCTCACTCTTAATGACCCTAGAGCCATTTTTGAGGTGTTCAAAGTCCTCAAGGAGTCTAGCATGAGCAACTTCAAGCTTAGCATTTTTAGTTTTGAAATCATTGGCTACCTCAAGAGCTCTATCATGAGATTCCCTCACTCTAGATAATTCTAGAGCAAAAGTATCCTTAAGAGATCCGGAGGTGGTTTGTTCATGTTCAAGAGCTTGAGATAGCTCCACGATCTCATTTACGTAATCACGCTCATGAGCTTCCATTTTCTCAATGGTGACCTCATGCTCCTCTAGAGGAGATTCCAACTCCTCAATGTATTTCTTGCCCTCAATGGCAATAGACATGATTTCCATTAAGTTGGAACGAGCAAGTTTATTTTTGTGAAGAGATTCAAAAATCATTTCCCCCTTATTTTTAAGGAAGCAATATTACCATTCTCTTCATCATTATCCTCATCATCATTAGCATTAACATCATCATCAAGCGACATATTGGGGTTCAAAGTAGGAGATACCTTTGACGCCTTAGCGATAAGGCAAAAAGCAATAGATGATGGTGTAGGATCCCTTGAGGCACCATTCAATACCACATCTTCTTCCATGGAGTGTTGGGTTTCCTCTACATTGTTAGCACAACAACTAGAGGAAATACAAGCATTTTTATCATGGCAACAAGACATAGCAAGCATATCATCATGAGATTTGAGCAAGCAATTTCTACATGATATGCAAGGACTATAAACACAAGCATGTGAACCATGTAAGGTGCTCGAAGTGTTAAAGTGATACGTCTCCAACGTATCTATAATTTATGAAGCATTCATGCTATTATATTCTGCTTCAGATGTTTAATGGGCTTTATTATACACTTTTATATTATTTTTGGGACTAACCTATTAACCGGAGGCCCAGCCCATATTGTTGTTTTTTTGCCTATTTCAGTGCTTCGCAGAAAAGGAATATCAAACGGAGTCCAAACGGAACGAAACCTTCACGAGAGTTATTTTTGGAACGGAAGCAATCCAGGAGACTTGGAGTTGAAGTAAGGGAAGCTTCGAGGTGGCCACGAGGCAGGGAGGCGTGCCCTACCCCCTGGGCGCGCCCCCACCCTCGTGGGCCCCTTGTGGCTCCCCTGACCGACTTCTTTCGCCTATATATGTCCATATACCCTAAAAACACCGAGGAGCACAATATATCGGGAGTTCCGCCGCCGCAAGCCTCTGTAGCCACCAAAAACCAATTGGGACCCTGTTCTGGCACCCTGCCGGAGGGGGGCACCCTCATCGGTGGCCATCTTCATCATCCCGGCGCTCTCCATGACGAGGAGGGAGTAGTTGACCCTCGGGGCTGAGGGTATGTACCAGTAGCTATGTGTTTGATCTCTCTCTCTCTCTCTCTCTCTCTCTCTCTCTCTCTCTCTCTCCCTCGTGTTCTTGAGGTGATACGATCTTTGCTATTATATATGGATCTGATGATGTTTCCCCCCCTCTACTCCCTTGTAATGGATTGAGTTTTCCCTTTGAAGTTATCTTATTGGATTGAGTCTTTAAGGATTTGAGAACACTTGATGTATGTCTTGTCGTGCTTATCTGTGGTGACAATGGGATATTCACGTGATCTACTTGATGTATGTTTTGGTGATCAACTTGCGGGTTCAGTGACCTTGTGAACTTATGCATAGGGGTTGGCACACGTTTTCGTCTTGACTCTCCGGTAGAAACTTTGGGGCACTCTTTGAAGTACTTTGTGTTGGTTGAATAGATGAATCTGCGATTGTGTGATGCATATCGTATAATCATGCCCACGGATACTTGAGGTGACAATGGAGTATCTAGGTGACATTAGGGTTTTGGTTGATTTGTGTCTTAAGGTGTTATTCTAGTACGAACTCTATGATAGATCGAATGGAAGTAATAGCTTCGTGTTATTTTACTACGGACTCCTGAATAGATAGATCAGAAATGATAACTTTGAGGTGGTTTCCTACCCTACCATAATCTCTTCGTTTGTTCTCCGCTATTAGTGACTTTGGAGTGACTCTTTGTTGCATGTTGAGGGATAGTTATATGATCCAATTATGTTATTATTGTTGAGAGAACTTGCACTAGTGAAAGTATGAACCCTAGGCCTTGTTTCCTAGCATTGCAATACCGTTTTCGCTCACTTTTATCGCTTGTTACCTTGCTGTTTTTATATTTTCAGATTTAAAATTCTCATATCTACCATCCATATTGCACTTGTATCACCATCTCTTCGCCGAACTAGTGCACCTATACAATTTATCATTATATTGGGTGTGTTGGGGACACAAGAGACTCTTTGTTATTTGGTTGCAGGGTTGTTTGAGAGAGACCATCTTCATCCTATGCCTCCCACGTATTGATAAATCTTAGGTCATCCACTTTTGGGAAATTTGCTACTGTCCTACAAACCTCTGCACTTGGAGGCCCAACAACGTCTACAAGAAGAAGGTTGCGTAGTAGACATCATAAAGTCCAAAGAAGGACCATTGCAATAAGATAGTAATGAAGGATCACCAAGAACAAGCACACTATCATCATTGTAATGAACAATATTACTCACCCTAGCATTACCTTGTGGCAATTCACATGTAGGTGAAGTAGAGTAAGTTGAGAAGGCAACATGGCCGGAGGTGGAGGGAGAACAATCATCCCCACAAATCTTGGACACACCATATTTATCTTGAAGCTTTGTCCACAACTCATGAGCACCCCGGAACGGCATGAGTTGAAATATAACTACATTGCTCAGAGCATCAAAAAGCACATTAGAAGCTTGAGCATTGAGATAAGAGTTTTTCTCATCCTCTAAAGATAATATTTGGGGATCCTTTGGAGGAGAAAAACCCATATCTACAATGCGCTCTAAATTTGGGTCCATGACCCTAAAGAGATTAAGCATGTGAATTACCCAGACATCAAAATTTGTGCCATCGAAACTAAGAGTGTCAGAGAATCCTAAGCCCCTAGTCGACATCCTTACTCTCTAGGTGGTTAAGCCCTATAAAGAGAGTCAAGGCTCTGATACCAACTGATAGATCGTGGATGTCGCCTAGAGGGGGGGTTGAATAGGCGCTTTAAAATAATTACGATTTAGGCTTGAACAAATGTGGAATAAACCTAGCGGTTAATTTGTCAAGCACAAAACCTACAACAACTAGGCTCACCAATGTGTACCAACAACTTATGCTAAGCAAGATAAACAACTAAGTGATAGAAAGATATATGACAAGAAACAATATGGCTATCACAAAGTAAAGTGCATAAGTAAAGGGCTCAGGTAAGAGATAACCGAGGCACGCGGAGACGATGATGTGTCCCGAAGTTCACACCCTTGGGATGCTAATCTCTGTTTGGAGCGGTGCGGAGGCACAATGCTCCCCAAGAAGCCACTAGGGCCACCGTAATCTCCTCACGCCCTCGCACAATGCAAGATGCCGTGATTCCACTAAGGGACCCTTGAGGGCGGTCACCGAACCCGTACCAATGGAAACACTTGGGGGCGGTCACCGGACCCGTACACTTTGGCAACCCTTGGGGGCGGTCGCCGGTACCCGTCAAATTGCTCGGGGCGATCTCCACAACCTAATTGAAGACCCCGATGCTTGCCCGGAGCTTTACACCACAATGATTGAGCTCCGAAAAACACCAACCGTCTAGGGAGCCAAGGCACCCAAGAGGAACAAGCTCTCGGGTGCCCAAACACCCAAGAGTAACAAGCTTCTCGAACTTCACTTCCATGTATCACCGTGGAGAACTCAAACCGATGCACCAAATGCAATGGAAAGGGCACACGGAGTGCCCAAGTCCTTATCTCCCAAATCTCACCAAAGCAACTAATGCTAGGGAAGAAAATGAGAGGAAGAACGAAAGAAGAACATGAAGAACTCCAAGATCTAGATCCTAGGGGTTCCCCTCACTTAGAGGAGAAAGTGATTGGTGGAAACATGGATCTAGATCTCCTCTCTCTTTTCCCTCAAGAACTAGCAAGAATCATTGGAGGGATTGAGAGTTAGCAAGCTTGAAGAAGGTCAACAATGGGGGAAGAACACGAGCTCAAGAGATAAGGACCATTGGGGAAGAAGACCCCCTTTTATAGGTGAGGAAAAAATCCAACTGTTATCCTCACAGCCCGCACAGAGCGGTACTACCGCTCCAAGGAGCAGTACTACCGCTAGGGTGGTAGAATCCCTTTGAAAAACAATAGCGAGGAGGCAAAAGGCCAGTAGAACCGCCGGAGCGATACTACCGCTCGTCCTCACAGTACTACCGCTAGGGATCGCGGTACTACCGCAAAGGGTAGCGGTACTACTGCTTGCGAGCGGTACCAAAAAAATACATCCGTGCCTACCACCGCGGGACTTGGGACGAGTATTTGGTCCGGAGCAGTACTATCACTATAGGAGCCGCGCTAGTACCGCTCTGGAGCGGTAGTAAAAAATTACATCCGCCCCAATTCGCGGTAGTACCGTTGCAGCCTTTTCAGAACACCAAAACTGCCACAACTTCTCCAAACAGACTCTGAATTCAACAAAACCAAGTTTGTTGGAAAGCTAGCGACAATGCCTAACACAATCTTGATAGAAATAACAATAAGAAGCAAATTCGAAAAGTCCCAAAAGGAAATGGTGAGAACCCTTTCTAGAATTGGACCGGTAAAACCTCCAACACCGAAAACGCAATAGAAGAAGCGTGTGAACTGTGTTTTCGATGAACTCGAGCTTGTCAAGAAGATGACCACAAGCTCTAAAACCTCAAAAAAAAATACAAATAATAATCAAGAAAGATGATGCAAGGATGCAATGGTTTGAGCTCTCAATGAACGATACGATCAAGCTAGTCACTTGAGAGCCCCCCTTGAAAGTACGGCTATCGATCCTATAACCTAGTCTCCAACTATCACCATCAGACCGGTAAAATATAAAACCTATCAAGGGCAAAACTTTGCCTTGCACGAAGTCCACTTGAGCTAGATGATGATGATCTTGACTCCCTCAAGTTGGACCATCTTTCTTGATAGCGCTCGCTCGACGAAGACTAGTTGATTGCTCCCCCATACTCCACTATGGGTGAGCCACTCTTTGGCACATCTTCACAAGTCGACTGACACCAAAATGGACAGCAAGCTTCAAGCACTTGATCTCTTCGTGATGCTCCACTTGAACTTGCACACGACAATCTTGATGACGATCACCACTTGATGTCATCCTCTCCATGGGTTGAGTGATATCTTCCTCTTTGTGCAAGCCCATGAACACGTACCTAACCCACCATAGAACTTTCACATAGACCATGGGTTAGTACAAAAAGCACAATGGACAATGCTTACCATACCATGGGATCACTTGATCTCTCTTGGTACATCTTCTACGCTTTGTGAGTTGATCAACTTGATTCACTCTTGACTTAGTCTTGATCAACCTTGAAACTTTCCAACTCTCTTCATTTGGATGATGTCTTGAAGGTAAACATGAATGATCATACAATCTTCTTCTTCAAGACATGCTTGCAATAAGCTCAACACTCGCATGACCAATCTTTGGATAATTCCTTCATAGCACCTTGGTCAATATATAAACTCCTTGAAACCAAGACATGGACTTCAAGAGAAGCCTACGGACAAATCCTTCCAGTATAACTCAATGCAACCATTAGTCCATAGAGAATGTCATCAATTACCAAAACCACACATGGGGGCACCGCATGTCCTTTCACCCGTGAATATATGCACCGATGAGTATTTTTAAAAAGATAAGGTAAGTTCGACTGGCTTAATGTATGTATATATGGGATATAAATAATAAGACAGTATGTGTTGATTACATCATATTTTCATTGTGATGCAGACTTATATTCCTCTTAATATGGAAAATACCCATTGGGTTTCGGTTGTCATGCATCGCCAGAAGGAAGAGTTCCATGTTCTTGATTCTTTGATGGGACCCGAACTTGACAGTGAAATTAAAGACAAAGTCGAAGAGCTGGTACGGCATAAATTTACATGAGCATATGGAAACTATCATTTCGTAATTGAAATATCTTAAATCCTTTGTGTGCTATCCTTTACATGAACAGAGAAAACAACTTGGATATAACATACGTGATGCGAATGCGAGCGGTGCTGTGAATTATCCGGATGTGTCTACCTGGCCTATTAAAATGTATAAGATGCCACAACAGGAAGATGAGTTAGTATATACTTTCATATTGTTTTAATATCTTACCTGAAATGCGAACTTATAACCGTTGTCTGTATGGACCAGCAATTCATGTGGAATATTTGTTCTTCGATGCTTTCAATATTGGAACGGTGAAAAATGGACAAGCCGTTTTTCGCAGGTCTGGTTTTATTTAAAATGCTTATATTTAGTTGAATTCATTATGTAATACTATTCGGATTGTACTAATATGAAGTTGTAACAGGGGTCAATTGATAAATCGATGGACTTAATAATTGCGCAACTTATTTTTTCAAAGAGAAATATGCTCAACGATGTGAAAGATAAAGTTAATCGGCTTGCAAAGAAGAAATAAATGCGGCAAAATTTATGTACTAGAAAATTTTGTAGGCTCAAATGATGTTCTCATTTATTTTGACTCTGATATCTTGTGATGAAGAAGGCACTACTTTTTTGAATATTTAAGTCGAGAATGACATTTGGATTATTATTTTGTCTTCATGTCGTCGTCTATAAATTTGAATTATTCATATTCATACTTATGTCGTCGTCAAATTGTTTGAATAAAATAGTCCATGTTTTCCTACGGTTATAAATGTTAAAAAAAATGCCACTCTAATGAATATTTTTGTATGGGTGTGTTCATTATGCACTGTAGTGTCGTCGTTGTTTACTGTTGCTATTCTACACTGTCGTCGTCTCTTATTATGTCATCATTTTAGTTTTCTTTAAATAAAAAAAGCCCGACCTGATAGACGATGGCCCATGTACCCCGCGGGGCGATGGCAACCTGAGCGCATATGTTTAGTCCCACCTCGCCCGACGGAGGGCGCGACGACCAATTTAAATACCCGTCGCCACACAGGCAGTCGTACCCCTCTGGTTTATTCGCTTTGCTGCTGCTCTTCGATGCTGCCCTGTGGGACAGTGCCGTCGGTGCGGTTTGTGTAATGTTAGACCAGCCGGCGCACTGTCGGGCTTTTTTTATTTAAAAAAAACTAAAAACAACGGCATAATAAGCGACGGCGACAATGTCGAAGAGCAACAGTAAACAACGACGGAACTACAGTGCATCATGAACACATCCATATAAACAGAGTAAAAATACTTCTTGCATAACATAACATAGACTGGTAGCAACAATAGTTAAGTGGGTATCTTAGCACATAGTCTGAAATCAACAAAGTAATATAAGTCTCATATAATATAATGTAACAATTGAAAATGATCTCGCAGATAGAAGCAATCCATCAAAAAACTGTCTTCAAGAAAAAGGCAAAGTAATCTTCCAAACTCCGAAATTCAAGCAAAGTTCCTACATAAAAAACAGTAAGATATGTGCTAATTCACAATAAATAAATAAATTTAGAGAACAACATGATTTACATGAACATACGAAAATCATACTTAGGATTTTGAGGGTATGTGGACTTATAATGACCCGTAAGACCGCACTGGCCACATTGACGTTTGCTCTTCTTATCAAAAGCTTTAGGTCGCCCATTTTTAGTGACATCAAGACCACCCTTACCACGGCCTTTAATATTCTGTTTTGTGCACCTTTCATGTTAATTTTTGCGGGATCACGAACAAGAACATGATCTTGATTAGGCTCAAATGCATCGTCATTCACAAACTTTTTCTCCGCACCAGGCCCATCCTCCTTAGTGTAATCATTATCTATTATGTCCCTCAGAGCCGCCTTCAACTTGTCGAATAAAAATAGTTTATGGCATGCTTTATGAGATGCTTCGGCAGATAAGATAGTCAACTCGCTGTACCTAGCTCTCTCCCCTGTACCTGCCCATCCCCACGCAAACAGATCGCTAGTGCGCTTCACGGGAAGTCCACCCCTAGCAATTTTGCTCAACCTCCGCAGTACTAAACACTTAGGTATCTCACGTAGGCGTAGCTGAATCAGAGCGTGAAGAATATGTTTGCAAGGAAGTCCTTTGCGATCCATACTTCTGCAACTACACTTCAGGGTTTCTTCAGAGTTACCTGGGGTGTAGTCCACAGTCAATCTGATATCTCTATTTTCCTTCCATGTCAGTATGAATCTATGAGTGTCTGCTCCTCTCAGTCTCTCATGGACCTCAAGCTCACGTGCCTTCTTCATATCTTCCTGTAAAATATAAATTTTTGCCGCAATGAACTCATAGGCAGCTAATTTCTCAATATCTTACACTCGTCCAATACTGGTACTAGGTCTGTCTGTGTGTTTGTGTAATCGTCATGCGCCTCATTCTCACGAGACGAACTATGCAGTTCTCATAATGCACTATCATATCAACAATAGTCATACCGGAGTCTAGATGCAAGTGAAGGCATGAATTCAGACTCTCACTTCGCTGGTTACTTCGCATACCTAGGAAAAACCCACCAGACAGATATGATGCAGCCCAAAGCCTTTTCTTCTTGTACATCCTACATAACCATGTCTTTGTTTTCTCCGACTGCCATTTGGCGGTAAAAGCTGCCCATCTCTCCTCAAATACTTTTTCTGAAGTGGCATAATAAAGTAGAGACCTGAACTACTGTAGAGACTTATGATGAAGGTGTTTGTGCATGTTCTTCTCAATATGCCACGAGCAAAGACGATGCCAAACGTTTGAAAGTACCTTTCTGATGGCCTTAATCATAGCTGCATCTCCATCAGTAATTACTGACCTGGGCCTCTTCTAACAGTGAGCCCTCAAAAACGTCTGAAGCAGCCAGACATATGTATCTTCCATCTCGTCAGACACAAGAGCACAACCGAATACCGTGGTGCAACGGTGGTTGTTCAGACCGACAAAAGGTATAAATAGCATGCCATACCTATTCATCTTGTATGTGATGTCGAAGACGGTCACATCACCGTAGTCAATGTAGTCTCGACGTGATTGAGAATCACACCAGAATAGGTTTTTCAGCCTTCCTTCATCATCGACGGTGTGCTCAAAGAAGAAATTTGCATCCCTGTCTCTTCTGGTCATCATGATCCCAATGGCAGTGTCTGCATCACCTTGTGCAAGCAACTTCATTTTTTCTCTATAACACATGTTATAAAGTTTCTTCCTCCCAAAACCAGCCTTTGCATATGACCCATACCTACTGACGAGATTATCATAAATCATATGTTTCCTGATTCCAGCACCAGTCATAGTTAAGATCTCAGCTTTCTAAAATTCTTTTATCTGACTGTGAGACCGAAGAAACGTGACTTCATCCGGTCTAGCTAGAACGTGACTGTGATCATCACTGAAACTGCTGACATGCCAAACATCACGCTCTCTATCAAGCTTCAAAGTTATATGTGCATCACAGAAGCAATGAGTCTCTGCTCTGAGCCTGCGGGTCCTGCCTTCCATTGTACAAAATTTTGCCTGTCGTTTCCCAGGACTCACACACAGATACTTTCTCAAGCGCATAGTTCCCTCAGGACCTTTCGAATATTTCAGCGAGTCCTTTCTTACGCTGAAACCACGCTCCTTAGCATACTGGTTATAGAAAATGTAAGCCTCTCCTAGTGACCTGAACGTCTTCCTCATGACCTTCCAATGCATGTCTAATGAATCTTGCTGACATTCATCAAATCCTATGTCAAAATTAAACAGATCATCAACAACATGCTCATCCTTCCCGCTAGGACCATCTACATCTCCCAGTAAATTAAGGCATTAAACCATGTATGTAAGTCAGTTATTATTTTAATATGTAATGTATGTAAGTTTCAAAACTTACTTTCCTGGAGTTGTCATCGTGAGATGCATCAACGTGCAATTTTTCACTTTCATCGTCCACAAAATTCCTTACAAAGTCCCCGTCCTCGTCATTATTATGTCATTTCTTCTCCTATTTTTTTAAAAACATACCTGGAGTGCACTTTCAGCAAATGAATTATCTATATCCATATCATCATCATTATCGCCATGTCGCTGTGTAATGCAAAAATAACATGTAATTGTCCGTGCGGTTTATCGTATTTATTGTTTCTATCAAGATCACGCTTATATTGCCACTATAAGATTCATCCAAACTCATGTAGTTCTCCTCAGCAGGTTCATCCATATTCAGTGACGAGGTTCCGTTGTCGTCGCCGTAATCATCGCCATCATAATCGCCCTCCTCCTCTATCTATACATGTTCAAAAAAATTCTAAGATCAATCGAACACCGTGTGACATCATCCCTGAAATAAGTAGTTCATCAAGCACAACGACATCGCACATAGGTTATAGTCGAACCAACCTCTTGCACGGCGGCGAGGATGTCAGCTGGATCCATTTTGTCAGATGACGAACGTGCTGACGGCGTGACTTTGCTGGCTGGACGAGGCAGGTGTCGGCGGCGTCACGATGATGCCCGGTGGTAGCAAGCGGAATCCGGGGAGGAAGGCGGCGGCGAAGATCACGGGTGGGCGGCCATCACGGCGACGGCAAAGGAACGCGGCGGCAGCAGCAACGGTGCCGGGGCACGCGCGGCGGCCTGTTTGGGCGGCGACCCGAGCGACGTGGAGGGCGACGGCGACTACGAGACGGGAGCGACGTTGAGACGGCGTGGATGCGTTTAGGGTTTAGGGTTATGACGGCGGGCGTCGGCGGCTCCCGTGACTTTTTTTTCAACGTCGAGACGTCGCGGGCGTATGGCGGCGACGTACGCCGACGCGTGCGGCATACGCGGGCGGGCGTACGGCGACGGGCGCGGCATACGCGGGCGGACATATAACGTCGCGCGCGGACGTACGGCGTAAGGGGTATTCCTATACTCAATGTGAAATGATCATCCTATCCATTATACGTTTTAGAGGGGTTGTACCGAAGCACTCCCCTTGTATTTGTAGTCAAAAAAGCGAAATGGATCTCCAGTTGCAAGGAGGTTTTTTTCCCTTAAAGAACACAAACATTATGTTGAGACCTAAAGCGACTCCGAACAAAAAATGTACACACACCTTATAGATATGTAGCATATGTGTGTGGATTTTCATCAATATATCTCTTTTGTTTGTGGAGTACACAACAAGTCAACAAAGACAAAGACTTAGATAAACTGAAACCGTTCTTTCTTAGAGCTACGTACTAATTTGTTTCTTTCTGTGTAGCCTACAAGTCAACGTTGCATTTTTTAGAGAAAACTTCTGATCTATTTATCGACTGTAAAGGTAGTACAAATAATACCTGATGTAAAAATTATATTCAGGTCTGTACACCATCTAACTACGATTACAAGCATTGGAGCGAGCCGAAGGCGCGCCCCCATCATCGCCCCCTCTCGCCTCTCAGCAGAGCCGGACAAACATTGTTGTAGTAGACAACCGGAAAGTCATCGTGCAAAGGCCCTATAGAACCAGCGCACCATAATAACAATTACCGCTGATGAAGAGAAGTGTATATAGGCACATAGACATAGACGAACAAAGATTAGATCCAAGCAGACACATCAAAGACAAATGCAGACCAAATTCCATGATAACCGTCAGAGACACGCCTCCATGCGTCCTTTGATAACGCTAGAAGCATCGCCGAGATGGGGCTAGACGGGGGAAACTTATTTCAACTTCAAAAAGCCGCCGTTGTCTCGTGTTTCTGAGCATGGCATAAACCTTAACAAAACTCGAGAAAACACCTAAAAACATAGCACTCTCGCCGGCAAGGATCGGGATGCACCATGCCTCCATGGTCCAAACTCCAAAGACCATAGGAGACAAGGCGGATTGGCGGCGGCGCTGACGAGAGGCAGAGAAACCATAGTTGAGCGCCTTGGTCGCAAGTCAACGTTGTAGTATTTAATAAAAATATTTTTCTTAAGTTATACTTCCTCCATCCCATAATATAAGAGATTATTTTTTACACCGGTGTAATGTAAAAAACACTTTTATATTATGGGACGGAGAGAATATTATTTAACAAAAAAGTTAGAGATATACAGTAAGCATGTGTACCTGTTCTTTTCGAACAAATTTAAGAATATATATATACTGAACACCAAGGTGCTCGGGCGCCGTACGCATCCCATGAAAGCAAAGCGCGACCGCGATCGATGAAGGATGTGCATTGCATGTTCGTCTGGACTGGTGATCGCCCTCTCCGTGTTCGATCTAGGCTAGCTCTTGCGTTGCGTGTAGGACGTACGTACTGTAGTTGCTTTTTTTTTTGAAACGAGGCAAAGACTTGCCCTTTTCATTGATTAAGAAGAGAATTGCCCAGTTAATTGATGAAAAACCGGGCTAAAACCGATATAACACAACCCACATGACATGGGCACCACCGACCAACCTGGCCACCGACATGGAACAGAATCCACGACGGCACATGCCAACAGATGGCCACACTCGCAAGCAACCGACAGCTCTGACTTCGACGATGAGAAACAGAAGGGAAATATGCAGGACTTGCGCCCACGGTGCCCTCCGCAAACGACCGCCGAGTGTCTGTCATCGTCACCACCTGGACTCGCTCCAACGCAGCTCTGACTTCAAAGCAACCAAGCAACCACGGAAGAGCACCTCGGACACGCCGGGAAGAACCGACTACCGAAGACCACGCCGCAACCCAAGCTCCTCTCGACGCCATCATCATTGCCAAACAGAAGCCAGCGCCCCGCCTCAGCAAACCACGCGGCGAAGATGTCGCCATCGACGGCGAAGATGCCATCATCCACCAGTCTCTCGGTCGTAGTCGGCTCCGAGACAATGCCCCCAAGGAGGAGAAAGACGCTAAGACGCCTCCATCGCCCGATCCGGCGGATCTGAGGTTTTCCTCCGGAGCCAAAGCCATGGGTTGAAGGAGGAGCACCTCCACGACGACGCTTCCAAGAAAGATCGCGGCACCCGCAGGCGTCGCCATTGTCGGCTCCGGTAAGACCGGAGCAAGGATTTCTCCCGGAGATGTGCCGACCACCTGCCACCACCGACCGCCGCCCACTAACCACCACCTCTGTCGAGACCGACCTCACTCTGGCCATGGGATCCCACGATCCACCGCGGCCAGACACGCACCACCCCCTGGCCGAAGCCGCCACCACCGAACCCGGGGCCGCCGCCCCGGCAACACTGTCAGCCACCATCTTGGACTAGCGCCATCCACGAGTCCCCACAGCCGGAAACTCAGTCAGGAGACAAGCTGCAGCGACGACGCCCTCAACAGGGTCACGACGCCCGTGGACGCCGCCATCGTCACCCCGAACGCAGTCAGGCATGGTTTTCACCAGCAGCCGCACCCCACGACCGAAGACCGGCTGGACCAGCCGACATACCACGGCCATGCTTCACCCACGTGAACACCGCAGCCGCCGTCACCTGCCACCGTCTCAGGGCCGCCGCCCCGAGATCCAGCCTACACCGCCCGTCGAGCAGCGCCCGACTGAGCACCAAGTTCAGCCGAGCCGAGCACGCCCAGCCACGGCCAGCCACCACCGTCCCGCAACATCACCGCCTGGAGCAGCGGAGCAGCGCCGCCCCCGCTCTCGAGAACGGCGATCGAGGGCTCCCGCCGCCGCCGCGCCGCCAGGGCTTTGCCCAGCGACGCCTCCGGCGGCGGCGAGAGGAGAGGGAGGCACAGGGGGGCCTGCTCGAGCCCGCAGGGGCGCCCCGGCACGGCCCGGCACGGCCGCACGGGAGCGGGACAGGAGGAAGGGGAGGGCCCGACTCGAACTCCTCCGCGGGGAGAGGGCCGGCGAAGACGGCGCCGGGCTTCGGGATGGATGGAGAGAGGATGTCGGGAGGGTCCCGGATCTGTACTTGGCTGGGCCTGAGGTGGTCGGAGGGGGGAGATCAGCCGGCGGCGGCGGCGCCTGCGCCTGCGCGAGCGCGAGCGCGAGAGCGAGCGAAAATATCAGCGCGTATGGTTGTTACTGTAGTTGCTTTTGACTAAACATCCGGAAACTGTTGTGGCACGCGATTGGTCGCCGGCCGACTTCAAAACCGCCACTGTGCTTGCTTTGAATCCGATCCAAACCACACAATGTAACTGTCACACGGCGACGTGTCAACTCGGTACGCTTTGACTAGGGCGCAAACGCTTGGCCTTGACTAGGTGGCATCTTATGCCAAGTTAGGATACGATTTGGGGTACGCGTTGTGGAATGTTTGATGCCAATTTAAGTTAACTCCAATGACACTGCACTACGACGTCGAGGACCTTTTTTTTAGCATAGCGACGTCGAGGACTTTGTTATACGGGCTGCCACCAAGGTAGACCCAACGTGCATATATGTGCGTGGTGGCACCGTGGCCACCTTGCATCGTAGAGTGCTACCTCACCCGATCCAAAATATGGGAGGCTTTATTTGCTAGATGCCTGAAAAAAAAAAGTTGCATAAGTCACTTGTGATATGAACTGTCAGATCTTGATCCAATGGTCCAAAATAGATCGTGGCACTGTTCATCATCTTCCTCGCTGCCTTCTTCCTCCTCCCGATCCCCCACCATAACCCGCCCTATCTGTCGGCCTCCGCCCCCCGCGGCCGGCGGGCGCTATCGCGTGCCGCCTCGCCACCCGCCGCCCTCCCCTCGACACCCCCCTCCCCACACTGTCGTTGCTAGCTGCCACCCCGGCCATCCCACTAAACCCCACCGCACCAATGGAGAACTTCGTCGATCCCCTGCACCACCCACCCCTAAGATAGATAATGTCGTTGTTAATTTTCCCTAAGATAGATGGTGGGGCTAGTTCTTCTCTGGCGAGGT
>NC_041383.1:703293446-703294942 GCF_002162155.2 Triticum dicoccoides
TCACACAAGAACATTTGTTTCGAAACTACTGCCTCCATCCGGCTTTATTAGTCTGCATCGTATTTTTGATCAAAAAAATTTACTAGTAAAATGTTAATGCATGTCAAAAAATTGTTGAATTAGTATTGAATGTAGTTTCCAATGATATTATCTTTACTATGTATACTCGTATTTTATTAATTAAAGTCATGATCAAAATATGAACCAAAATACGAGAGGGACTAATAAACTGGGCAGAGGTCTTATTGAAGTATTTTACACTTTGTTTTCATACTATCAAATACAGTTGAATATGATCTCAAAAGTAGATGTTTGTGAAAAATCGTTTTCCCATATGTGTAGATGCATTCGTACAAGTGTCTTAAGAGACGCATATTTTGCATTAGATGAAGTCGCACCCTAGGATGCAGGCTGGGCATGGTGCTACTAGACACAATCTAGCCATCGATCTTGCCAGAAAACTGTTGGCCACCTTTTCTTCTGACAATTAAACTGTTGGTTACTGATCGATATGGATGCATCGAGTAAAGTTATTACTTAAGGTGATGCAAGGTAAAGTTCTATGAGTAGCTATTAAAGGTGACAAAACACTTGATCTAGAAGGGGATCGTGACATGCAAATTAAGCATAGTGTCTATTGCAGAGTGCTTGACGATTAGGTTCCTTGCATAAATACTGTACTGTGACATCTTGCCAGCGTAAATGCATTGCTTGTATTAAAAAAATCTTTCACCAAATTGTATTTCATGATAAGTTTAGTGATATCAATTTGTATTCTCAAACGCTGATATTTTTCTTATATTTAGGTGAATTACTTTTTGGAATCAGATGCTGGACAGGTCATCGACCAAGTCAAAACCTAAGTTCGGTTCACTTGCCCGGTTGTCACAGTCACAAATATATGAACCACCACTGATACATCCGTTTGAGCGACAAATAATAGTGAAAGGCAACGTTACAGTAATAACATGTGGACCTGCTTTAATACACCATTTTTACTATGAAATATGTTGTCATCTCCTCGGTATGGCGTTTGTATGATTTTATCCCACCAAATATCTCATAGTTGAATAAAAAGAGATATCATGCTAAACAAATACAAGGAAGCATGTGCGGGGCGGGAGCGGGGGCGGGGAGGGGGGGGGGTTGAAACATACTTATGTTACATTTGAGAATATGTTTAGGATCGAATACCGAAACTTTCCTGTCCATCGATATTGGTTTCACTATATTATTATTGAGTGAAGCACGTCAATTTGCTCCTTAACATCGGATCTTGATGCAAAGGTTGCGGAGCCATTTTCTCCTCCAGCAGCCACACCCTGTGTTACCCAACAGCGTCGGTCGAACCACCGCTCCTATAGAAGACTAGGTTTAGGCCGTGCAACGCCATTACATTGATCGGTGCACTGGGCACGTATATATGGGGTCACAACCTTAACTATACAAGAAAACTAGGAGGTGGGCCCTAGACACAATATACAAGCACAATATAT
>NC_041383.1:703295114-703345050 GCF_002162155.2 Triticum dicoccoides
TTGAAGCGTCGCCAGAGACACAGAGACTGGAATGAAGCTCCTCGAAGGTGGAAGTAGGCAGTCCCTTAGTCCTCACATCGGCGAACTGTTGTGCGGTCAGAACATGGAGAACCCGAATGCGTCCAAGGGCTACCTGTTCGCCCACAAAGTGAATGTCCAGCTCGATGTGCTTTGTCCGGCGATGATGAACGAGGTTGGCGGAAAGATACACCGCAGAGACATTGTCACAGTAGACAACCGTGGACTGGGAGACGTCCTGATGCAACTCCTGGAGTAGCTGTCGTAGCCAAGTGCACTCGGCAACTATGTTAGCCACTGCTCACTACTCAGCCTCCGCGCTAGAGCGCGAAGCTGTGGGTTGTCGCTTGGACGACCACGAGACGAGGGAGGGACCGAGGTAGACATATTAGCCAGAAGTGGAGCGACTTGTGTCAGGGCACCCAACCCAATCAGCATTAGAATAGGCCACCATATCCAGAGAGGTGGACGCCATGAGAGTGAGTCCAAGAGACATCGTGCCACGGACGTATCAGAGAATCCGTTTCACAAGTGTCCAATGGGAATCACGAGGGGTGTGCATATGAAGACACACCTGTTGAACGGCATACTGCAGATCTGGTCGGGTGCAAGCGTCAGATACTGGAGAGCACCAATGATGGACCGGTAGAATGGAGCATCCGACGCGGGCAGGCCCTCGAGAGCAGAAACCTTGGCCTTCGTGTCAACAGGAGTAACGACAGGATGACAGTTGAGCATGCTGGCACGCTCAAGGAGCTCATGCGCATACTTCTGTTGATGAAGAAAGAAGCCGTCGGGTTGCCGAATGATCTCAATGCCAAGGAAATAATGGAGAGTGCCCAAATCCTTAATGGCAAACTCGTCACGCAGCCGGAGAGTGATCTGCTAAATGAGGGTTGCAGAGGAGGCCATCAGGATGATGTCATCGACGTAGAGCAGCAGATAAGCAGTCGTGTCGCCGTGGTGATAGACAAACAATGAGGCATCTGAGCGAGTGACGCAGAAACCCAGTGTCTGAAGAAAACCGTCGATACACTAGTACCAGGCACGAGGTGCTTGCTTGAGGTCGTAGAGAGACCGGGAAAACAAGCACACATGACCAGGGTGAGAGGCGTCGACGAAACCAGTGGGTTGCTCACAGTAAACCTCCTTGTCAAGGTGTCCATGAAGAAAGGCGTTGGAGAAATCCATGTGATGAACTGGCCTGCCATGGGAGACCGCCAGCTGAACGATGGTGCGGTCGTGCTCGGTTTGACAATCGGTGCAAATGTCTCAGTGAAGTCAACTCCAGCACGCTGCCGAAACCCACACGGACCACCCAGCGAGCCTTATAGCACTCAAGCGTGCCATCCGAGTGGGTCTTATGACGAAAAACCCACTTGCCACTAATGATGATGGCGCGAGGAGGCCGGGGAACCAGTGTCCAGGTACGGTTCTGCTGAAGAGCATCGAACTCTTCCTGCATCACAACAAGCCAGTCAGGATCACGTAGGGCTGCTCTGGAGGATGCAGGAATCGATGACGGCTCCGTGGTGGAGGAAGCGAGGAGATACTCATCGCTGGAGTACCACAGGCTCGGACGGTGGACACCAGTCCTAGCCCGAGTGAGAGGGCAAGACGACAACTCCGATACCGCGGCAGGCGTGGGTGGTGAAGATCCAGCCGCGTCCAAGGGCGAGGACGAGGTGGAGCCTGAGGGGACGGCCCCTCCCAAGGAGGACGTTGCGCCCGAGGGGGCAGCCGAGGCCGCGCCCGAGGCGACCGGCGAAGGGAGCCCCGACAAAGGTTCCGGCGATGGGGCCGCGCCCGAGGCAGCCGAGGAAGGAGCCGGCAGCGAGGCCGGTGGCGACGAGGCGGCCGACGAAGACGCCGACGATGAGGCGGTCGACGAGGGGGGCGTAGGGGTATGAGGCGCAGCTCGTCCCACTGTGCAAGGATAGCTGAAGCCCAGAGGCGGTCCAAGAACTGAGCGGGACCGTCCACCAGACGAGGCCGTCCACCAGATGGGATCACGGGAGGGCCGGCGGTGACGGGGCGATGGGAGGTACCTGCTGCTGAAAGGGAAACACTTTCTCATCAAAGTAAACATGTCGGGAGGTGAATACACAATGTGAAACAGGGTCGTAGCAGCGTTGGCCTTTAGTGTTAGTTGGGTAGCCGAGGAAGATGCAAGCAACGAAGTGAGGTGCAAACTTATGAGGCGCAGTAGCGGCGATGCTAGGATAGCAGAGACAGCCGAAGATGTGAAGCTCATCATAAGAGGGTGGTGCACCAAAGAGAAGATGATGGGATGCAAAGTTCCCGCGAGTACGACAGGGGCGGATGTTAATGAGGAGTGATGCGATGGCGAAAGCGTCAGGCTAAAAGCATGGAGGCACATTGGCATGAAAGAGAAGCATACGAACTTAGTCATTAAGAGTGTGAAGAACGTGCTCAGCTCGACCGTTTTGTTGTGAAGTGTACAGGCATGTGAGACAAAAAGTCATGCCATGTGTGGTGAGGAGAGTGCGAACAACTAAGTTGTCGAACTCCTTCCCGTTATCTATTTGGAACGCAAGGATGGGACGACCAACCTGTGTGAAAACATAGGAGTAGAATGCAGCGAGAGTGGGTATAACATCGGACTTACGCCGCAACGGGAAGGTCCACACATAGTGCGACAAATCATCAAGAATGACAAGATAATAAAGATAGCTCGTATTACTCGCAACTGGAGAGGTCCATAAATCACTATGAATTAACTCAAACGGGTATAATGCAACATGAGAAGAAGCCCTAAATGGAAGACGAGCATGTTTGCCGAGGCGACAAGCATGACAAGAGTGATCGTCGATCTTATTACACGTGAATGAAAAACTCCGAAGTATATGACGAAGGGTGGCGGGGTTGGGAATACCCAAGTGAGCATGCCAAAGTTCCACACCAGTGGCGAGGGAAACAGGGGCGACAAAGGTGGTGGAGGCGGTGGAGTGGACCAGGTAGAGCTCGTCAGGGCTGTCACATCGATGGAGTACCATCCAGGTACGAGCGTCCTTAATAGAAAAACCACACTCGTCAAACTCAATGGTAACAGGATTTTCACGTGTAAAAGAACGAACAGAGGCAAGATTTTTAATAAGATCAGGAGAAACTAAGATGTTAGATAATGACAATGGAGTAGATGTAGACGGAAAAGATGCATTTCCTATGTGAGTAATGGGAAGTGAGGAACCGTCACCGACGGTGATGCGAGCGGAAGTGTGGACGGGATACGAGGTGTGGAGGTTACCGGGATGAGCAGCCATATGCGCGGTAGCTCCGGTGTCCATATACCAGTCGCCGCCGCCGATGTAGTTGGACGGAGAGGGAGCGGAGTGAAGGGCCGCCAAGAGCGTCGGGTCCCAAGGTGCAGGTGGGAGCGCCGGGAACGACGACTGGGGCAGTAGGGCAGCCCTCCTAGCTGCGGCGGCTGTCTGTAGGAGAGAGACCCGTAGGGCACCACGTAGGGTTGCGGTGCGATGTAGAACGCTTGATGCGAGGGAGGCCTCGCGCCGAGGATGCCCGGTGCAGGAGCGCGGGAAACAAGCATGGAATAAGCATGCACAACACCGGCCACGGGTTCTGGCTGGCGTACCACGGGGCCGACTGGAACGGGCAGCTCCTCCCTGAGCCCCGTTGCCTTGTTGCTGCTTGCAGCCACCTCGGCAGCCCCCATGGTGACCCCCGTTAGCGGCCGGCGTGGGCGGCAGGAAGGGGGCGGCCAGCACCTGTGGGAAGGCCCGCGGGGGTGGGAGGGCCAGCGCGGGATGCGGCGGTGGCGGCACCGAACCCCTGTGAGTGCCGACGGTTAGAGCGGTGTGGGTCGCCCGTGTCCGGGCCATCTTTATCTGCCCCTCTTCCAGCTTGAGATACGCCACTAGTTTGGCAAAGGTAGGCTCCGGGATGAGGGTAAGGTTGGAGTCGGCGTTCCCAAAGTCCTCGCTGTGACCGGTGGTGAGGGTGCTGATGAGAAGCTCGTTGCCGACCATCTCACCGAGATCACGGAGCTCGTCGACGAGCTTCTTGAGGCGCATGCAAAAGTCGTCAATGGACGAGTCAAACTGCTGGCACCCATAAAAATCGCCGTGGGGAGAACCTTGCGTTGAAGCTATTGTAGGTGAAGAGGTCGTTGAGCTTGGTCCAGACGGCATAAGCGTCATCGTCATCGTCCACCACCGTATGGAAGAGGTCCTTGGAGATGGTGAGGTAGAACCAACAGATGATGGTGGCATCGAGGATCATCCACTCCTCGTCATTCACCATGAGGCTGGAGTCCACGGTGCCGTCAACATGGCCATCGAGCAGGTACTCGCGGAACACCAAGGAAAAATACCGCTTCCAAACCGAGTAGGAGGTGGTGGCTTGATCAAGGACCACCGGGACACGCTCGTGGATGTTGAGATCGCGAACGTCCGGACCGGCGAAGGGATTGGTAGTGGTGGAGGATCCCGTGGAGCTCGTGGTGATGGCGGGGAACACGCGACAACAACTAGGGTTGCGGTGCGGCTAGGGTGGGGTGGGGTGAGAGGGGGTGTGGCTAGGATGGGGTGCGGCGGCGGCTAGGGAGACCGGCAGCGGCGGCTAGGGAGACCGGCAGCGGCGGTAGGAGAAGTTGGCGGCGGCGACCCGCGGTGGTGACGGCTGGAGAGAGGCCAGCGGCGGTGGCGGGTGGCGGCGGCGGCGGCGGCGAGGGAGGGGGGCGATGGAGGCACGACGGCGGGCTGCCGCTAGGGTAGGGTTAAAATCGACTTGCGATAGATGCCATGTAGTAGAAGACTAGGTTTAGACCGTGCAACACAATTACATTGATCGGTGCACTGGACACGTATATATGATGTACAAAATGGGGCCACAACCTTATAACTATAAAAAAACTAGAAGATGGGCCCAGACACAATATACATGCACAGTATATTCAACAACTCCTACCACGCGTGGCCGACGAGCGTTGCCATGCATCGCCCTGCCTTTACTTGCCGTTTTCCATGCCGGCGACCACCCCGCACCCGAACCATGCAAGCCTTTGCCATGCTCCTGACCCCCTCCCCCTCTTCCACCTTGTGTCGGTGCACGCAGCCAGCTGTGTTGTTGCTAGCGCCGGGTCGTTCCTGGCGAGACTTCGCCAAGGACGTCAGTGCTTGTCTGGAATTTTTTTTTTTGACGGGAATAGCAGGAGCTCTGCTTTTGCATTATAGTGAAGGGAAAAAGTACAAAGTATAGGGGAGGGGTGTTAAGCACCCCGAGCATAAAACGAACACAAACATATACAGTTGCCTATCGGAAAGCACTCCTGAAGAACATGCACTACCCCTCTGCCGTATGGGTAGGTCTCAAAGCCTCACTGAGCAATGTAACGTCATCACGAATCATGTTTACCAACGCCCTCGGTGTCAGGTCCTTATCCTCAAAAACTCGACGGTTTCTCTCCTTCCATAGATGCCAGGCGATGTACGCCGACAGAGTTATCTCTTCCTCCGTCCTTGCTGGTGCTCCTCTTTGCGTACAAAGCATCTTCCACCAATCTGAAACTGAACTTGCCGAAGACACACCATTGTACATCCTGCTGTTGGCACCAAGGGAGAGATGCCAGACCTCTCTCGCATAACAGCATTGAAGCGTGAGATGCATCGCGGTCTCCTGCTCCTAGTCACAAAATTTGCAAGAGGCGTTATGTGGCCATCCTCTCGCCTGTAGCCGGTCGGCAGTCCAGTTTCTGTTCTGCAGCAGAAGCTACATGTAGAATTTCACCTTCCCTTCTAGCTTGCTTCTCCGCACCCGGGCAATCTCAGGCTGCTCAATCCTGGCAGAGAATTGGACCCCATAAGCAGAACTCGCCGAGTATATTCCATTGGCAGAGATATTCCAGTTGATTTTGTCCCTTTGAGTTGACAAGTTCACCGGCTGCAATTTTTCCCACAGGCCAACAAATTGACATAGCTGCTCGTGGCTGTCCATTCGCTGTATACCTTGCATCCATCGCCCAGTGCTTATAGCCTCTTTGACCGTGAGCCGTTTACACCTAGCCAGCTTGAAGATATCCGGTGCTAGGTGCTGTGGGGCCTCGCCATTGAGCCACCGATCTTTCCAGAAGGTTGCAACACTACCATCTCCCAACTCGATGCAAGTGCAGCTGGAGAAGAGTTGCCGATCAGTGTCATCACATGGAGTCGATGTACCCTTCCATGGCCTATCCTCTTCAGCCCACCTGAACCATTCCCATCGAATGCGCAAGGCCCTACTGAAACAATCTATATCCTTCACTCCTAAGCCACCAAAACGCTTGGGGGTACACACTCGTTTCCAATTTACAAGGCTTTTCCTCCCTACTGATTCATCCTCCGCACACCATAGGAAATTTCTCCTCAGCTTGTCCACCTTTTTGGTGAGCCACTTGTCAGGCGGGAAGACCGTCAAGAAGAAAGTGGCGGTTGCCGTAACCACAGAATTGATGTACACCAGCCTTCCCATCCTGTTTAATAACCTTCCCTTCCTAGGAGCAAGCTTCCCCGCAACTTTGTCGAGGACCGGTTGAAGCTCTGCCCTCCACGGTTTACGAAACCCAAGTGGTAGTCCCAAATATTGGCATGGGAGAGAGCCCAGTATCCCACCAAAATCATGCAATATATTCTCAACATTAATATCAGCGCAGGAGATAGGATATGCCACGGTCTTGCCGATGTTGGCCCGCAGCCCAGAAGCGTCCCCAAAGACTTTTAGGATGGCATGAACAGCAGCAAAATCTTGGGCAACCGGGTTGATGAACAAAGCTGCATCATCGGCGTAGAAACTGGATCGCAAACGAGCAGCCCTGATTCTCAAAGGTGTAAGCACCGCCCTCTCTGTGGCCATCGAAAGCATCCGTTGCAGGGGCTCCATGGCAAGAATAAAAAGCAGAGGCGACATGGAGTCTCCCTGCCGCAGCCCTCGTCTATGCACAAATGGAGAACCTTGTGATCCATTCAGCAGCACTCTAGAGGAAGAAGACGCAAATATTATAGATATCATATCCCTCCATCTCTGACCAAAGCCCATTGCCTCCATTACCTCCAGCAGGTAGCTCCAACACACTGAGTCAAAAGCTTTGGCCATGTCAAGCTTCAAAAACACCAGCGGAGAATTCCCGGAATGAGCAGCCTTAATCACATTCTTGACATACAAAAAATTATCCTGAATCGATCGCCCTCTGATGAAAGCACTTTGGTTGTGGGAGACAAGTTTGTGAATCACCGGTGCTAGCCTTGCCGCCAACATCTTACTCAGGAGCTTGGGAACACTGTGCATCAAACTAATAGGGCGGAAATCACATGCATCTCGGGCTTCATCTTTCTTGGGCAGGAGAGCCATATTTGCCGTATTCATGATCTTCCAATTTTGAGCACGCAAAGAGTGCACGCAATTTACTGCAGCAAGCAAATCTCCCTTAATTACCGGCCAGCATCTCTTATAAAAAGCACCGGTAAAACCATCTGGCCCGGGTGCCTTCTCCCCATGTATCTCTGTCACCGCAGCCCGTAGTTCTTGTTCAGTAAAAGGTATCTCCAGCTGTGTCAAATCTAGTCGTGGCAGGCCCAGGGAGTTCCAATTAAGTGTGGTAGTGCGCGAGAAGGGGGTGCCCATTTGCTGTTTGAAACGATCCAGTAGAATCTTGGCCTTTCCCTCATGATCAGACACCGGGCCATTCGTCCCATTTAGCACCGGGATATGGTTTTTCCTGCGTCGGCCATTTGCCCGGAGATGAAAAAATCTTGTGTTGGCATCCCCCTCCTTAATCTGAGTCACCCTCGATTTCTGCCTCCATCGTGCTCTGTCAATGGCCGCAATACCCAATAGCTTTATCTTGAGCAAGCTCCTCAGATTTCTCTCGGCCTCGGTCAGCTCTCGGTCCTCTTGAGCCAAGTCCAGGCGAAAAATGACTTCATTTGCAATACCAGATATGAAAGTGGCCCACCTCACCTTTTTCTTGTTCCAATTTTTTAAGGCCGCCGCCGATCTGAAAAGTTTCGTCCAAAAATATAGGTGACTGCGTATTATCAAGCGGTAGGTTCAAATACATGTACCCATGTCACAGCACAGTGTTTAACTGTTTATGCGGTGAGCCAAAATTGTCAAGCACTCTACTGTACTATACGTAGCTGCTTAGTGTGCATGTCACGATCCCTTTTAAGATCCAAGTGGTTTGTCACGTTTGATAGGTAAGCACTTTACTACTACGGAGTATTTCAGCATGAATGGTGAGCAATCTCAAAAACAAAGGTAAGCACTTTACCGCGTATATCAACTTAAGTAACTTGCGAATCGTGAACTGCTCTTTAGTCCTTGCCATCCACCCTCGACGAACAGTGACCAACAGTTGTAAGGCAGTTCAACCATCACACGTAACCAACAGTCAAACCGAACAGCTGCGAGCCCTGCCACACGTGCACGAAGTGGCACGCACGGCTACATATAGCACCATACGGAGCAGTGCAACACGTGTCACAGACCCACAGTTCACCATTTTACGTCCTCGAGTTCACCATGGAGATCAGCACGAGCGTGCCACGGTGCACCGCCACCCATGGTTTTCAATTTCAGTTTCATAAAAATTTCAGCACCAACCGAAATCACCGAAATTCAGTGAATTTCAGTGATTTCAATTTTCATTTCAGTTAAAGGGCTGAAATATTCACTTCAATTCAATTAAAATTTTAAAAACATTTGAAAAATATTTTGAAAAACATTTGAATTTATGTGTACTACTGAAATCGCCGAAATATTTTGGCCGAAACGTAATATTTCAGTGTCTGCTGAAATTAATGAAATTCAGTGAATTTCATCGAAATCCCACTGAAAGTGAAAACCATGCCGCCACCCCGGGCGCTCGCATGCCGTGCAGCCTCCAAGCCCTCGTGCCCACGAAAGCGAGGACGCCACGGCGTCTGACGTGCAAGGCAACGGGCGGCCGTGTCGACCGCCGTGACGTGCTCCTCGGCCTCGGCAGCGCCGCGGCGGCTGGGCTGGGCACGCAGAGAGGCCGAGGGGCGATCGCCGCGCCCATCCAGGCCCCGGACCTCGGCAACTGCAACCCGCCCGACCTCCCGGACACGGCGCCGGACACCAACTGCTGCCCGACATCCGGCACCGGGATCATCGACTTCGTGCTGCCGCCGGCCTCCTCGGCGCCGCTCCGGGTGCGCCCGGCCGTGCACCTGGCGGACGCGGAGCACCTGGCCAAGTACGAGCGGGCCGTGGCGCTCATGAAGCAGCTGCCCGCCGACGACCCCCGCAGCTTTGAGCAGCAGTGGCGCGTGCACTGCGCCTACTGCGACGGCGCATACGACCAGGTCGGCTTCCCGGACCTGGAGATCCAGGTGCACAACTGCTGGCTCTTCTTCCCATGGCACAGGTACGTAACTTACACCACATAAATACGTGTTGTTTATACACATGCATGCATGTCCATTTTTGTCAGGTCGTCGGGTGTACAGTCAGTATGACTGCATGAGTACGTGTCGGTAGCGGCCTGCACCTTTCGTACAGTGCGCCAGCTCAACGTGCCGTCAACTTGTCGGTAGCGGTCTGACTTCTTTGGTGCTGCGTACGTGCAGGTTCTACCTCTACTTCCACGAGAGGATCCTCGGCAAGCTCATCGGCGACGACACCTTCGCGCTGCCGTTCTGGAACTGGGACGCGCCGGCCGGCATGACGCTGCCGGCCATCTACGCCAACAGGTCGTCGCCGCTCTACAACGAGAGGCGCGACCCCGCCCACCAGCCGCCGTTCCCGGTCGACCTCGACTACAACGAGATAGATGTCATCGTCCCAACAGACGAGCAGATCGACCAGAACCTCAACATCATGTACCGCCAGATGGTGTCGGGTGCCAAAAAGACTCGGCTGTTCATGGGGCAGCCGTACCGCGCGGGCGACCAGCCGGACCCGGGAGCGGGCTCCGTGGAGAACGTGCCGCACGGCACGATGCACATCTGGACGGGCGACCCGGCGCAGCCCAACAGCGAGGACATGGGCAACTTCTACTCGGCGGCGCGCGACCCCATCTTCTTCGCGCACCACGGCAACATCGACCGCCTCTGGCACGTCTGGCGCGGCCTCCGCCCCGGCAACGCCGACTTCACCGACGCCGACTGGCTTGACACCGCCTTCCTCTTCTACGACGAGGAGGCCCGCCCCGTGCGCGTCCGCGTACGCGACTGCCTCGACCCGGCCGCCATGGGGTACGCGTACCAGGACGTCGGCCTGCCGTGGCTGAAGGCCAAGCCGGGCAAGAGATCCCGCAGGACGCCGGCGCCCGCGGCGGGCGCGCTCCCGGCGACGCTGAGGGAGACCGTGCGGGTGACGGTGACAAGGCCCCAGGTGTCGAGGAGCGACAAGGAGAAGGAGGAGGCGGAGGAGGTGCTGATCATCGAGGGGATCCAGGTCGCCGACCACTTCAAGTTCGTCAAGTTCGACGTGCTGGTGAACGCGCCCGAGAGCGGAGGCGATGCCGCGTCGGGGTACTGCGCCGGCAGCGTCGCGATGACGCCGCACATGGTCCGGATGAACAAGAAGAAGGGCTCCATGAAGACGGTGGCGAGGTTCGGCGTCTGCGACCTCATGGACAACATCGGGGCAGACGGCGACAAGACGGTGGTCGTGTCGCTCGTGCCCAGGTGCGGCGGCGAGCTGGTCACCGTCGGCGGCGTCAGCATCGGCTATGCCAAGTGAAGCACCGCCACCATATACCGTGTGGTGTATATCTAAACAAGTTGCCCATGAGCGATCGTTGCTTTACATGCATCTACTGTGCTTATATTGCACCGTATGTCTAGCGAATTCTAATAAGAACAATTGGAACGGTGAACTTTATTGTCCTTACTCATATACTCATTTTCATTTCGAGAATGAGATAACCCTATCCTCTGCATCAAGCGATGCACTCACATCCATAACCAACAACATTGACTAAAAAAATAAAGCGAAAATAAAATCCAGAATTGCATGCCTTGCGATAACAGTTACTCCGCTAGATAGCCACAAACCCTATGATCCAAGACGAAATCAAAATAAAAAATACATAACTCCTAATCTACACCTTCAAGAAGGAATTGTGACACGTGCGCCGATGATGACAAGTCCAACACAAGGTTGAACTCCGGAATCTCATCCCCAAAACCAAGCTTCAATCTAAAATCTGAACATCAACGCCCACAACCTTTTGTGTTCTGCTCTTGCATATACATCTATGCATAGACCTAACTCATGATGCCACTGATGGAGAACGTTGCATGAAAGTCAAAAAAAAGTCTAAGAAACACCCAAGATCTAATCTAGGAGATGCAAAGAAATGAGAGGGAAGTGAGTGTCTGTACCCTTGTATACCGAAAGCGGAAGCGTATATAACGCGATTGATGTAGTCGTACTCTTCGCGATCCAATCAAGATCCAAACGATCTAGCGTCGAACAGACGGCACCTCCGAGTTTAGCACTTGTGCAGCTTGGTGACGTCTCCTCTTGCTTGATCCAGCAGGAGAAGAGGAAGAAGTAGATGGGATCACAACCAGCACGACAGCGTGGTGGTAATGGTGGTGGTGGAGCACCTGCAGTGCTTTGCTAAGCGGTACGCGGAGGAGGAGGAGTAACGGGAGGGAGAGGCGACCAAGGGTGGAAGCGTGGCTGCCCCCTATGCCTTCCCACCTTTATATAGGCATGGAGGGGGTTAGTGGCTTTCCCTCCAAGCCCCTACGGTCATTAGCCAATGGGGGGGGCGGGGGGAGGAAATCCCTCCTTTCCTTTTTAGGGAACCTGATCTTATACTTTTGGGGTATGATCCTATTTCTTTTAGGGCGGATCTTGGTGCGCCTAGACCAGGGGTGTGGGGCCTTTCCCTGATACCCACGTCCATGTGGGTCCCCCATGCAAGTGGGCCCCACTCTAGAACCTTCTCGGTACAATACTAAAAAATCCCGAACATTTTCCAAAACCCTGAATATGACTTCTCATATATAAATATTTACCTCCGGACCATTCAAGAGATCCTCGTGATGTCCTGGATCCCATCTGCGACTCTGAACAACTTTTGTACTTCATCATATGAATATCCTAATACTACCCTAGCGTTACTAAACGTTAAGTGTGTGACTCTACGGGTTCGAGAACATGCAGACATGACCGAGACTCCTCTCTGATCAATAATCAATAGCGGGACCTAGATACCCCTATTGACTCCCACATATCAACTAAGATTATCAGTTTGAACCACAATGTCAAGGATTGAGTTAATCCCGTATACAATTCCCTTTGTTTGGCGATATGTTACTTGCCCGAGATTCGATCGTCGATATCTCCATAACTAGTTCAGTCTCGTTAATGGCAAGTCTCTTTACTTGTTCTGTAATACAATATCCCAGTGACAACTCATTAGTCACATGAAGCTTCTTATATTCGCAAAAAATATAAAGCTTCTTATGATGTTGTATTACCGAGAGGACCTGGAATCTCTCGCTGTCACAAAGAGACAAATCTCAGTCTCGATCCATGCAACCCAACAGACACCTTCGGAGATACCTGTAGCGCACCTTTAGACCACCCAGTTATGAAGTGACGTTTGATAGCACACAAAGTATTCATCCTATATTCGGGAGTGGCATGATCTCATGGTATGAGGAACTGATACTTGACATGGAGAAAGTTGTAGCAAATAACTAAGTGATACGATCTGATGCTAAGCTTACAGTTGAGTCAGTCTATCACATCATTCTTCTAATGATGTGATCCCGTTATCAAACGAGAACTTATGTATATAGTTAGGAAACCTTAACCATCTTTAATCAACGAGCTAGTGCAGTAGAGGCTCACTAGGGACACGGTGTGATTTATGTATCCACATATGTATTTAAGTTTTCGGTCAATACAATTCTAGCACGGATAAAAAACATTTATCATGAACAAGGAAATATGATAATAACATCTTTATTATTGTCTCTAGAACATACTAGCTATGCCCGCGCGGCGACACACCGCGCCCCGTTGATACATCATATATATAAGTTTTATCTGGTGAATTAATCAGAAGTTGGAGTAGAAATTCTAGATGCATAAGTTTTTGGTTACAAAAAGGCAAGTCATGTGTGAAAGCAAAATGGAGAGGATGTATTTATTATTAGCATGGGTGCTATCTCTTACAAGGTAGGAAATACACTTCACCACTTTCTTAATAAGACTACTAAACACACTACATTCATTTGTAGCTTATGTCATTCTAGTGCGGCCTCATGCGGGACTGGTGCCTGCAATGAAGTGGTATAGAGCTATGCAAATTGTTGAGTGCGATCTTGTGGTGGGTTAGCGCCGATGTATGAGGTTATTGGATCTCCAGTTTGTCGACGTTGAAGATAGATATGTGACGGTATGAGGTCGGAAAAAATATTTCATATGTTTGGTACGATCTTAGTATGTCTTGTCAACTCATTTTGCTCGGTGGTTATCTGCTAATGAGTCACGTTGAACTGCCATTGCTTGGTGCGTTCCTTCTCTTGTGTTGAAAACAGACTTCTATTTGTGACTTCGTGGTGCACACCGTGCATTGTTATTGTGTTTCATTGAGATTTTGTGTGAAGTGGAGAAACACTAATGTGTTGATAATTTTTATTAATAATTATTTATTTCATGCCTTCATGGATCAGTCGTGTATATTTGTTGTTGTTGTATGTGTCAAATCTTGTATGCATGTGTCATTGAGTCTTAGTATATGTGGCTACGTGTTGGTGAGTATAGATAGTGATTGCCTATATCCATCCTTGAAATGTGGGGTCGTCTTTCTCTCATTGAAAACATGGAAATGCTACATAGCTGGTCTGTGCCAATGATGGATGATGCCCAAGATGAAGGTTGGTCAATTTTATGAAAGAGTGGAATAGTAGCCCATAAGACTATCCCACATATTAAATTTAGTTTATTTTAAACACTCCATATATTAAGGACCCTGATAAAATCCGAACGTCGACTTTTAAGCATTTCATCCCGAACGTTTTTACATGGCAACTTTAGTTGACACGTGGTGGCAACTTTAGTTGTTAAGACATGGCAACTTTATCCCAATTCGTTTTTTTGTCAGGAAATTGTATGTCAACCTCACGTGAACTAAAGTTGGCATAAAAAACGTTCGGGTTGCCATGCTTAAAATCCGAACGTTTGGGATTTATCATTGATGTATATTAATTAATCAGAACAAATATTCTTACAATCATTCGTTACAATATACACCATGCAGGGCGGAACAGACTTCATAAGAATCCCATTAGACTTAGTACTAAAGCTAAACTTAGCAATCTCATGTGCCACCCCAATCCGATTTATCTATGAAATATTAAAAATTTGGATCATCCTCGAGATAATTAGAGCCTCATTCATCAGACTTCAGTAATTGAACATCACAATGGGTTCAAATAAAAAAAACATACCATAGGCTGTATCTTCTGTATGTCAAGAGCACAACACAACAAGTGTTTATATGTTTGAACAACATATGAAATTAAACCTGAATCAGAATTCCTTTTATCAAGAAATAGAACGTTATGTAATGGAGAAGTAAAACATAAACTTGACTCACCATAGCATATTAAAACATGTTGTTCCTGAATTTTGTTTGAGGAGTTTCCGAAGATCTCAAGGTAAAAAGGAAAGACAGTCCATTCATGTCACGTATATATTGCATGGTCTAAATTTTGGACAGATGATAATGGTGTATCATCGAGTCACTCTAAAATTATTTGGAGTAGGGGTAATGAAGTTGCTCACATTGGATTGATGATATGTGAAGAAGAAAAACTTCCTATAGTCAATCTCTATCCGGGCTTATACCATCCATGTATAACTTGATTGAATTCGATGGGAGTCATCACCATGGAATGCTGATTTGTATAATAAACATACATTACTTCATCATTGATTCATATCATCTATACATATATAACAACTGATAAAACCACCACACTATGGTATACATATCATTAATACACTTAATTATACCTTCATCCCTCTAACTGATCATTTTTGCTTCTATAGATTTTTGGCTTTCAAAAATAAGAATTATGCAATAATATAATGTTGCATAATGCTACTTGAGTGGATGCATGAGTTTATATATCATCGTAACTAAAAAGAACATAAAGAAATAGAAACATGAACCACACCTGATTTCATAGAAGTGAGATCGGCAAAGTTAATATTACTTCCACAATTTTGTTTGGCAATTTAATAAATGCCCGCTCATCCCCTTCCACAAGAATCGGCCCCAACACAATGTGATCCTAACATAAGATAACTATGCAGAAAATGCCACAAGTAATAACCCTAAAATTATCAGCAATACATGCAAACATGCACTCAAGGAGAAGCTCTAGTATTCGCCAAAAAAAAGGAGGAGCTCTATTAATACTTTGATCATGGATCTTCACATATCACAATAGCATATATGCGATCCCGGCCAAAAGAAAGACTTTTAGAACCACATGACGGCCAACAAGAAAGCGATCGGCCCGGATAATGGACAACAAAGCTACCACGCCTCGCCATATAAAAAGGTAAAATAAGCCAAAGGAAGCACGCGAAGAATCAAAACCAGTACACACCTATAAAGCAGGCAATCTTTACATGTTTTTTATTGACGAATTAGCACAAAACAGATCTTTACATGTAGAGACTTCTTTGGTCAGTTGGAGCTATTCAAAATCTCACGCCACCAGAGCAAATCATTGAAGCACTGAAGGGTTTGAGTTATCTCTCGCAGTACCGCCACAAATAGAAGACGAACGGAGGAAGATAAACCCAGAACACGAGAAAACTAATAACAACGGCTGCATTTTGCCGCTGCACAGCAAAGCACAGCATGCACACCACAGATACACATCTAGCCCGCGAACTACACACGATGCAGCCGAAGCATGCAAGCCGCACGCGCGAGGCAACGCAAGGAAAGCCAGCGTGCACGGCCAAGAGCGAGCCGGAGGCAGTAATCATGAGCTCACCTTCCTGCAGCTGACACGGAGGCGGACAGACAATGAACTGGGGGCGCCTTCTCGCGTCCGCTTCCACGGTAGCCTAGCCGACGCGACATCTCCCTTGACGACGACGTGGGGCAGACGGCTCCGGTAGAACGGGGCGATAGAGCGCTAGCGGTCTGGGCGGGCGTGGGGTCGAGGCGCCGGCGACGTGGACTCGTACGTCGAGCACGAAGTAACCTGGTGAGGAGGGAGCTTCGTGCTTCTGCAACCCAGCTGGCCTTGCGTCCTCGCCTAGCAGCGAAAGGAAACGGCGCCGCCCCGCCGCAGCAGCCGAACCCGCTCGACCCCGGCCAGCTCCTGCTCCAATCGCCCCCGCGCCGCATAGCCGAGACTATCATGCCGCGCGCACCGCTTCTTCTCCACCCTGCCGCCGCATCCCCAGCGGGCCCACATTCGCCGGCACACACGCGCTTGCCTCCGTCGCTTCCTAGCGCGGGGCTCCTGCACGCAGAGCCAGCTCACATCGATTAGAGCGTCCTTCTTGCGCTACAGCCACCGCTGGTGTAAGAACCGATCGCCCTCTTGGCGGCCGCCATCGTAAGAGCCACGGCAGCCCTCCTCGATGGTCAGGTCACCGTTCCCAGCAGCCGTGAGGAAGAAAATGCCGGCGGAACATTGCCACCGCCGCCGCTCCAGGACTCGGTTGTGCTATTTTGGTAGAGATGGTCGCCTCCTCAGTACCAACTTCCCGTACGCTATTCAGTCACGTCCATGGCCACGGGAGAGAAGATGGGATGCATGGGACGGTATTTATAGGAACGTAATCCTTGGAGAAGATTCAGCAGCGGAAAACAACCAGAACAATCGATGGAAGCAGCATCGAGAACGTACGTCTAAGGCGGCACCGCCTGAAGGTTCCACACAGCAGCCCACACGTCAATATACAAATGAGCAATCTAACCAGTAGCCAACGTGGAAACCTTCAAATAAGCCAACACGAAAAAGGGAAACCGACACGTATACAATATGACGTCTCGAACATGCGACTCTTTTCAACATGCAGCGCATGCACAATCTTTTGACCAGGTCACATGCAAATCCATTTCGACAACAGCATGGGGTCCCAGTATTAAATAGAAAACTGCTATATCCATGTAGTCCAATCGAAACAAACCATGCGCCGCACATGGGAGGCAGGCAAAATGTCCCAAATCTCATGCGGAATTGCTGCATCCACCTGAAACCGTACCTCGCCGTTTCCCCTGACTGGCCGGATTTTCACTGATTGAAAAAAGTCAGTAAAACAGAGTAAATCAAACCTAGCTAGATTTAGTATATTAAGAATTTCCAACAGATGGTAGATGGGAAAAGCTATTATTCCTAGATTGAATCAAGCTGAGACATTATCATAACTTAAACTTATATCAGTGAGACGTATAGAGATTTAAATGCTGATTTAGTAATTATTTCTTTCTTTTGATATTGACATGCCTTCTCTGATTCTAATCTGCATGAAGTGTGATACAAGTACGGTGTTTCCAATTGTATGGAGTTCTCTGAGGCAGCAATTAGGTAGCTGGAGGTGGAGGTGTTGCTTCTGAAGGTACTGGATCGAAGCAAACTTCTGCTCCAGTTCTCATTTGTGAGTAATGAGTAGCTGCATTCATGATGAATTAGATGTCCTAAACTATGAATTTGTAGTGAAGGAGAAGTATGAGATTGTGATTGAGAAGAAATACAGGATGGAGGAGCAGATTGTTGCTTTGTCCACTTCATTCCTCCCTGGAGATACTGTGTGGAATGCACTATATGAATTCAAAAATAAAAACCAACTTCACTGCCCTCAATAACCACACGTATGATGTACTACTTACTCGCGATTTTGAACAATTACTCAATCAGTGTATCTTATATTATATTGAAAGGGCACCATTCAGGTGTTGTAGATATCTTTTGAAATAACATGAAGCCCTGCATTTTAAAGCGCATATCACATAGGTTATTTTCTTTCAAGAAGGCCTGATCTAACCGTCCCACGCCGCCCTCGCGAGGCGACAGCGAGAGGCCTCCCATTTGCACCGTCAGTCTCCTCCTCCTGCCTCCACCTCCATCGCCGCCGCCCAAGGTCACGGCTGGGCGAAGCCCGACCGGCATCGGCGTCAGCAGGGTGTCTTCTTTCCTACACACGATGGGGTGCGTGGGTCGGCCTCCTCGGGCCTGAGCGCGGAACAGGGCGCCGCGGCGCTGCGGGTTGTCGGCGTGGGGTGCCTGCATAGGCGATGCGACGGCATGGAGGACTTCGTGGCGGTGGCGACCCGGGGCGATGGCCCTGGAAGGTGGTGGCAGGTGAAGCCTAGTCCTCTCACGGAGCCATGGCATGGCGATGTCCCTGTCCAAGGCGGATCTGCGTCGGCGATCTGGTGACTTTGGCTCCGGATTGGATCGGATCAGCGACGATGATGAGCGCGGGGCATTCATCTCGGTGGCTCTCGCGGTTTGGCAAGGTGGGGTGGTGGCCTTCCTCCCAAGCTCCAGTGGCGACACACGCAGGTAGTGGCCGGTGTGCCAGGGCTCCCACGGTGGTAGTGCTATTGTGGATGGTCGCCGGATCTGGGGCTTTGAAGGCGGTCTAGACGGTGCACATGTTGGTGGTTGAAAGCTCAAGGGACAGATCCGGGTGAAAACCTGATCTCCGGCCGGTGGACGGAGCCGGTGATGGTGACGCCCTTGGCGTCATTTCCTTCTTGAAGGCATCATCGAGGTGAAGCTCCCAACTCCTTCCACTACCTCCAAGGGAAACCCAAGATCAGTCGATCGGATGACGACGGCGCACTTGTGTCTTTCCCTCGTTGGGGGCGTCATTCTTGGAGATTTGCATTGGCTTGAGGAACCAGTGGACAGTTCCAGCAGTGGAGCGGCATTCCATGTGACACATCAACGACATGGAGTCTCGGCGGCGTGGTGCGGCAGGGCCTCGGCGACAGATGTGTGATGATGGACGCGCGCAGGGATGACGCGTTGTCTGGCGCCGTGGGGCGTCGACGACAGACCTGGCAAGGTTGTTGCGTCAGTACCTGCTCTGAAGATGGATCAATGAAAGACGACGGCGATGACCTATGAGAGTGTGTCGGACCGGTTTGCGCCCCAAACCCAGTATGTGGCTTGGTTGGGGCCTTCGTCTTTAGATATTAGGCATTTGTGCGATGTTTGGTATTAGCTCGGACTATCGGCGCCCCTTCATCAAGTGCATAGGAGTAGCGACTAATGTTGCTAAGATGGTGGCTTCAGACTAACTGATGTCCTACTTTGTGAGGTCTTTATGAATAATTAATAAAATGGCTGCATGCATCTCCCACATGCAGAAGCCAGGGGTCATCCTCCTTTTTGAAAAATATATGAAAAACAGTTCAATTATAACTAGAGGTCTACTGTTTTTACACTACAGTCGTCCTGGTACATGTAAATGCTTCATTGTATTTGAAAGTTTTCAAGCCTCTCCATTTTTTCCAACATGCTGATCAATCTAGAGGTCTACTGTTTTTACACTACAATCATGATTCTGTTATTGATATTGGTTAGGTTTTGAAAAAGGCTTTCGCCCCGCTTTATAAATCACTAGTAGAAAACGGAGCTTAAAAACCGGTTTGTAAGGGCCTTTAGTGCCGGTTATGGAACCGGCACTAAAGTGTGGGCACTAAAGGCCCCCCCTTTAGTACCGGTTCGGCACGAACCGGCGCTAAAGTGCCACTGTTGGGTTTCGTAGTAATTTCAAAAAAATTCCTACGCACACGCAAGATCATGTGATGCATAGCAACGAGGGGAGAGTGTTGTCTACGTACCCAACGCAGACCGACTGCGGAAGCGATGACACGACGTAGAGGAAGTAGTCGTACGTCTTCACGATCCAACCGATCAAGCACCGAAACTACGGCACCTCCGAGTTCGAGCACACGTTCAGCTCGATGACGATCCCCGGACTCCGATCCAGCAAAGTGTCGGGGAAGAGTTCCGTCAGCACGACGGCGTGGTGATGATCTTGATGAACTACAGCAGCAGGGCTTCGCCTAAACTCCGCTACAGTATTATCGAGGTATATGGTGGCAGGGGGCACCGCACACGGCTAAGGAATAGATCACGTGGATCAACTTGTTGTCCCTTTTGTGCTAGCCCTGCCCCTCTATTTATATGTTGAGCCCCGGTGTCGAAACTTGGAGCAAAAGCCTCCTCAAAGTCGGTTTTGCCCGAAAGGCAAGAGTCCCACTCGGACTCCAGGACCAAACGCCACAATCCTTGGCGTCTGGCCCAGACGCCATGGGCCTCGGCGTCTGGCCCAGGGCCAGACGCCAGGGTCTCCGGCGTTTGGCCCCCTGGCCTCCGCAAAACTCCTTTTTGCACTGATCTAAAGCCTCATGGGCTTGACCCCTTGGCCTAACCATATCATCCAATATATGAATCTTTACGTCTCGACCATTTCGAGACTCCTCGTCATGTCCCCGATCTCATCCGGGACTCCGAACTCCTTCGGTTCATCAAAACATGTAAACTCATAATATAACTGTCATCGTAACCTTAAGCGTGCGGACCCTACGGGTTCGAGAACAATGTAGACATGACCGAGACACGTCTCCGGTCAATAACCAATAGCGGGACCTGGATGCCCATATTGGCTCCTACATATTCTACGAAGATCTTTATCGGTCAGACCGCATAACAACATACGCTGTTCCCTTTGTCATCGGTATGTCACTTGCCCGAGATTCGATCGTCGGTATCCAATACCTAGTTCAATCTCGTTACTGGCAAGTCTCTTTACTCGTTCCGTAATACATCATCTCACAACTAACATATTAGTTGCAGTGCTTGCAAGGCTTATGTGATGTGCATTACCGAGAGGGCCCAGAGATACCTCTCCGACAATCGGAGTGACAAATCCTAATCTCGAAATACGCCAACCCAACATCTACTTTTGGAGACACCTGTAATGCTCCTTTATAATCACCCAGTTACGTTGTGACGTTTGGTAGCACCCAAAGTGTTCCTCCGGCAAACGGGAGTTGCATAATCTCATAGTCATAGGAACATGTATAAGTCATGAAGAAAGCAATAGCAACATACTAAACGATCAGGTGCTAAGCTAATGGAATGGGTCATGTCAATCAGATCATTCAACTAATGATGTGATCTCGTTACTCAAATAACAACTCATTGTTCATGGTCAGGAAACATAACCATCTTTGATTAATGAGCTAGTCAAGTAGAGGCATACTAGTGACACTTTGTTTGTCTATGTATTCACACATGTATTATGTTTCCGGTTAATACAATTCTAGCATGAAAAATAAACATTTATCATGATATAAGGAAATAAATAATAACTTTATTATTGCCTCTAGGGCATATTTCCTTCAGTCTCCCACTTGCACTAGAGTCAATAATCTAGATCACATCACCATGTGATTAACATCGATAGTTCACATCATCATGTGATTAACACCCATAGTTCACATCGTCATGTGACCAACACCCAAAGGGTTTACTAGATTCGGTAATCTAGTTCACATCGCTATGTGATTAACACCCAAAGAGTACTAAGGTGTGATCATGTTTTGCTTGTGAGAGAATCTTAGTCAACGGGCCTTCCAAATTCAGATCCGTATGTATTTTGCAAAATTCTATGTCTACAATGCTCTGCACGGAGCTACTCTAGCTAATTGCTCCCACTTTCAATATGTATCCAGATTGAGACTTAGAATCATCTGGATCAGTGTCAAAAACTTGCATCGACGTAACCGTTTACGACGAACCCTTTTGTCACGTCCATAATCGAGAAACATATCCTTATTTTACTAAGGATAATTCTGACCGCTGTCCAATGATCTACTCCTAGATCACTATTGTACTCCCTTGCCAAATCAGTGCAGGGTATACAATAGATCTAGTATACAACATGACATACTTTATAGAACCTATGGCCAAGGCATAGGGAATGACTCTCATTCTCTTTCTATCTTCTGCCGTGGTCGGGCTTTGAGTCTTACTCAACTTCACACCTTGTAATACAGGCAAGAACTCTTTCTTTGACCGCTCCATTTTGAACTACTTCAAAATATTGTCAAGGTATGTACTCATTGAAAAAACTTATCAAACGTCTTGATCTATCTCTATAGATCTTGAAGCTCAATATGTAAGCAGCTTCACCGAAGTCTTTCTTTGAAAAATTCCTTTCAAACACTCCTTTATGCTTTACAGAATAATTCTACATTATTTCTGATCAACAATATGTCAATCACATATACTTATCAGAAATGTTGTAGTGCTCCCACTCACTTTTCTTGTAAATACAGGCTTCACCGCAAGTCTGTATAAAACTATATGCTTTGATCAACTCATCAAAGCGTATATTCCAACTCCGAGATGCTTGCACCAGTCCATAGATGGATCGCTGGAGCTTGCACATTTTGTTAGCACCTTTCGGATTTGACAAAACCTTCTAGTTGCATCGTATACAACTCTTCTTTATTAAATCCATTAAGGAATTTAGTTTTGTTTATTCATTTGCCAGATTTCATAAAATGCGGCAATTGCTAACATGATTCGGACAGACTTTAAGCATAGATACGAGTGAGAATCTCTCATCGTAGTCAACACCTTGAACTTGTCGAAAACCTTTTTGCGACAATTTTAGCTTTGTAGATAGTAACACTACTATCAGCGTCTGTCTTGCTCTTGAAGATCCATTTATTTTCTATGGCTTGCCGATCATCGGGCAAATCCATCAAAGTCCATACTTTTGTTCTCATACATGGATCATATCTCAGATTTCATGGCCTCAAACCATTTTGCGGAATCTGGGCTCATCATCGCTTCCTCATAGTTCGCAAGTTCGTCATGGTCTAGTAACATGACTTCCAGAACAGGATTACCGTACCACTCTGGTGCGGATCTCACTCTGGTTTACCTACGAGATTCGGTAGTAACTTGATTTGAAGTTTCATGATCATCATCATTAGCTTCCTCACTAATTGGTGTAGGAGTCACAGGAACAAATTTCTGTGATGATCTACTTTCCAATAAAGGAGAAGGTACAATTACCTTATCAAGTTTTCTACTTTCCTCCCACTCACTTCTTTCGAGAGAAACTCCTTCTCTAGAAAGGATCCATTCTCAGCAACGAATTTGCCTTCGGATCTATGATAGAAGGTGTACCCAACATTTTTCTTTTGGGTATCCTATGAAGACGCACTTCTCCGATTTGGGTTTGAGCTTATCAGGTTGAAACTTTTTCACATAAGCATTGCAACCTCAAACTTTAAGAAACGACAACTTTGGTTTCTTGCCAAACCACAGTTCATAAGGCGTCGTCTCAACGGATTTTGATGGTGCCCTATTTAACGTGAATGCAGCTATCTCTAATGCATAACCCCAAAACGATAGTGGTAGATCGGTAAGATACATCATGGATTGCACTATATCCAATAAAGTACGGTTATGACGTTCGGACACACCATTACATTGTGGTGTTCCAGGTGGCATGAGTAGTGAAACTATTTCACATTGTTTTTAACTGAAGGCCAAACTCGTAACTCAAATACTCTTCTCTACGATCAGATCGTAGAAACTTTATTTTCTTGTTATGATGATTTTTCACTTTATTCTGAAATTCTTTGAACTTTTCAAATGTTTCAGACTTATGTTTCATCAAGTAGATATACTCATATCTACTCAAATCATTTGTGAAGATCAAAAAATAATGATATTTGTCGCGAGCCTCAATATTCATCGGACCACATACATCAGTATGTATGATTTCCAACAAATCTGTTGCTCGCTCCATTGTTCCGAAGAACAGAGTCTTAGTCATCTTGCCCATGAGGCATGGTTCGCAAGCATCAACTGATTCATAATCAAGTGATTCCAAAAGCCCATCAGCATGGAGTTTCTTCATGCGCTTTACACCAAAATGACCTAAACGGCAGTGCTACAAATAAGTTGCACTATCATTATTAACTTTGCATCTTTTGGTTTCAATATTATGATTATGTGTATCACTATGATCGAGATCCAACAAACTATTTTCATTGGGTGTGTAACCATATAAGGTTTTTATTCATATAAACAGAACAACAATTTATTCTCTTACTTAAATGAATAGCCGTATTACAATAAACATGATCAAATCATATTCATGCTCAACGCAAACACCAAATAACACTTATTTAGGTTCAACACTAATCTTGAAATTATAGGGAGTGTGCGATGATGATCATATCAATCTTGGAACCACTTCCAACACACATCGTCACTTCACCCTTAACTAGTCTCTGTTTATTCTGCAACTCCCGTTTCGAGTTACTAATCTTAGCAACTGAACTAGTATCAAATACTGAGGGTTTGCTATAAACACTAGTAAAGTACACATCAATAACATGTATATCAAATATACTTATGTTCACTTTGCCATCCTTCTTATCCACCAATCACTTGGGGTAGTTCCGCTTCCAGTGACCAGTCCCTTTGCAGTAGAAGCACTTAGTCTCAGGCTTAGGACCAGACTTGGGCTTCTTCACTTGAGCAGCAACTTGCTTGCTATTCTTCTTGAAGTTCCCTTTCTTCCCTCTGCCCTTTGAAACCAGTGGTCTTGTCTACTATCAACACTTGATGTTTTTTCTCGATTTCTACCTTCGTCAATTTCCGCATTACGAAGAGCTTGGGAATCGTTTCCGTTATCCCTTGCATATCATAGTTCATCACGAAGTTCTACTAACTTGGTGATGGTGCCTAGAGAATTCTGTCAATCACTATCTTATCTGGAAGATTAACTCCCACTTGATTCAAACGATTGTAGTACTCAGACAATCTGGGCACATGCTCACTAGTTGAGCGATTCTCCTCCATCTTTTAGCTATAGAACTTTGTTGGAGACTTCATATCTCTCAACTCGGGTATTTGCTTGAAATATTAACTTCAACTCCTGGAACATCTCATATGGTCCATGACGTTCAAAACGTCTTTGAAGTCCCGATTCTAAGCCATTAAGCATGGTGCACTAAACTATCAAGTAGTCATCATATTGAGCTAGCTAAACGTTCATAACGTCTGCATCTGCTCCTGCAATAGGTCCGTCACCTAGCGGTGCATTAAGGACATAATTCTTCTGTGCAGCAATGAGGATAAACCTCAGATCACGGATCCAATCCGCATCATTGATACTAACATCTTTCAACACAATTTTCTCTAGGAACATATCAAAATAAACACAGGGAAGCAACAACGCGAGCTATTGATCTACAACATAATTTGCAAAATACTACCAGGACTAAGTTCATGATAAATTTAAGTTCAATTAATCATATTATTTAAGAACTCCCACTTAGATAGACATCCCTCTAATCCTCTAAGTGATTACGTGATCCAAATCAACTAAACCATGACCGATCATCACGTGAGATGGAGTAGTTTTCAATGGTGAACATCGTTATGTTGATCATATCTACTATATGATTCACGCTCGACCTTTCGGTCTCCGTGTTCCGAGGCCATATCTGCATATGCTAGGCTCGTCAAGTTTAACCTGAGTATTCTGCGTGTGCAAAACTGGCTTGCACCCGTTGTAGATGGACGTAGAGCTTATCACACCCGATCATCACGTGGTGTCTGGGCACGATGAACTTTGGCAACGGTGCATACTCAGGGAGAACACTTCTTGATAATTTAGTGAGAGATCATATTATAATGCTACCGTCAATCAAAGCAAGATAAGATGCATAAAAAGATAAACATCACATGCAATCAATATAAGTGATATGATATGGTCATCATCATCTTGTGCTTGTGATCTCCATCTCCGAAGCACCGTCATGATCACCATCGTCACCGGCGCGACACCTTGATCTCCATCGTAGCATCGTTGTCGTCTCGCCAATCTTATGCTTCCACGACTATCACTACCGTTTAGTAATAAAGTAAAGCATTACATCGCGATTGCATTGCATACAATAAAGCGACAACCATATGGCTCCTGCCAGTTGCCGATAACTCGGTTACAAAACATGATCATCTCATACAATAAAATTCAGCATCATGCCTTGACCATATCACATCACAACATGCCCTGCAAAAACAAGTTAGACGTCCTCTACTTTGTTGTTGCATGTTTTACGTGGCTGCTATGGGCTTAAGTAAGAACCAATCTCACCTACGCATCAAAACCACAACGATAGTTTGTCAAATAGACTCCGTTTTAACCTTCTCAAGGACCGGGCGTAGCCATACTCGGTTCAACTAAAGTTGGAGAGACAGTCGCCCGCAAGCCATCTATGTGCAAAGCACGTCGAGGGAACCGGTCTCGCGTAAGCGTACGCGTAAGGTTGGTCCGGGTCGTCTCGTCCAACAATACCGCCGAACCAAAGTATGACATGCTGGTAGGCAGTATGACTTGTATCGTCCACAACTCACTTGTGTTCTACTCGTGCATATAACATCAACATAAATAACCTAGGCTCGGATGCCACTGTTGGGTTTCGTAGTAATTTCAAAAAATTTCCTACGCACACGCAAGATCATGTGATGCATAGCAACGAGGGGAGAGTGCTGTCTACGTACCCAACGCAGACCGACTGCGGAAGCGATGACACGACGTAGAGGAAGTAGTCGTACGTCTTCACGATCCAACCGATCAAGCACCGAAACTACGGCACCTCCGAGTTCGAGCACACGTTCAGCTCGATGACGATCCCCGGACTCCGATCCAGCAAAGTGTCGGGGAAGAGTTCCGTCAGCACGACGGCGTGGTGACGATCTTGATGAACTACAGCAGCAGGGCTTCGCCTAAACTCCGCTACAGTATTATCGAGGTATATGGTGGCAGGGGGCACCGCACACGGCTAAGGAATAGATCACGTGGATCAACTTGTTGTCCCTTTTGTGCTAGCCCTGCCCCTCTATTTATATGTTGAGCCCCGGGGTCGAAACTTGGAGCAAAAGCCTCCTCAAAGTCGGTTTTGCCCGAAAGGCAAGAGTCCCACTCGGACTCCAGGACCAAACGCCACAATCCTTGGCGTCTGGTCCAGACGCCATGGGCCTCGGCGTCTGGCCCAGGGCCAGACGCCAGGGTCTCCGGTGTTTGGCCCCCTGGCCTCCGCAAAACTCCTTTTTGCACCGATCTAAAGCCTCATGGGCTTGACCCCTTGGCCTAACCATATCATCCAATATATGAATCTTTACGTCTCGACCATTTCGAGACTCCTCGTCATGTCCCCGATCTCATCCGGGACTCCGAACTCCTTCGGTTCATCAAAACATGTAAACTCATAATATAACTGTCATCGTAACCTTAAGCGTGCGGACCCTACGGGTTCGAGAACAATGTAGACATGACCGAGACACGTCTCCGGTCAATAACCAATAGCGGGACCTGGATGCCCATATTGGCTCCTACATATTCTACGAAGATCTTTATCGGTCAGACCGCATAACAACATACGTTGTTCCCTTTGTCATCGGTATGTTACTTGCCCGAGATTCGATCGTCGGTATCCAATACCTAGTTCAATCTCGTTAACGGCAAGTCTCTTTACTCGTTCCGTAATACATCATCTCATAACTAACATATTAGTTGTAATGCTTGCAAGGCTTATGTGATGTGTATTACCGAGAGGGCCCAGAGATACCTCTCCGACAATCGGAGTGACAAATCCTAATCTCGAAATACGCCAACCCAACATCGACCATTGGAGACACCTGTAGTACTCCTTTATAATCACCCATTTACGTTGTGACGTTTGGTAGTACCCAAAGTGTTCCTCCGGTAAACGGGAGTTGCATAATCTCATAGTCGTAGGAACATGTATAAGTCATGAAGAAAGCAATAGCAACATACTAAACGATCAGGTGCTAAGCTAATGGAATGGGTCATGTCAATCAGATCATTCTACTAATGATGTAACCTCGTTAATCAAATAACAACTCATTGTTCATGGTTAGGAAACATAACCATCTTTGATTAACGAGCTAGTCAAGTAGAGGCATACTAGTGACACTCTGTTTGTCTATGTATTCACACATGTATTATGTTTCCGGAAAATACAATTCTAGCATGAATAATAAACATTTATCATGATTATAAGGAAATAAATAATAACTTTATTATTGCCTCTAGGGCATATTTCCTTCAGGGAGGTCGACCATGGAAGCCATTTTCTTGGTACGACAACTTATGGAGAGATATAGGGAGCATAAGAAGGACTTGCATATGGTGTTCATTGACTTGGAGAAGGCCTATGATAAGATACCGCGGAATGTCATGTGGTGGGCCTTGGAGAAACACAAAGTCCCAGCAAAGTACATTACCCTCATCAAGGACATGTACAATAATGTTGTGACAAGTGTTCGAACAAGTGATGTCGACACCGATGACTTCCCGATTAAGATAGGACTGCATCAGGGGTCAGCTTTGAGCCCTTATCTTTTTGCATTGGTGATGGATGAGGTCACAAGGGGTATACAAGGAGATATCCCATGGTGTATGCTCTTTGCGGATAATGTGGTGCTAGTTGACGATAGTCGGACGGGGGTAAATAGGAAGTTAGAGTTATGGAGACAAACCTTGGAATCGAAAGGGTTTAGGCTTAGTAGAACTAAAACCGAGTACATGATGTGCGGTTTCAGTACTACTAGCTGTGAGGAGGAGGAGGTTAGCCTTGATGGCCAGGTGGTACCTCGGAAGGACACCTTTCGGTATTTGGGGTCAATGTTGCAGGAGGATGGGAGTATTGATGAAGATGTGAACCATCGAATCAAAGCCGGATGGATGAAGTGGCGCCAAGCTTCTGGCATTCTCTGTGACAAGAGAGTGCCACAAAAGCTAAAAGGCAAGTTCTACAGGACGACGGTTCGACCCGCAATGTTGTATGGCACGGAGTGTTGGCCGACTAAAAGGCGACATGTGTTGGGTTTCGTAGTAATTTCAAAAAATTTCCTACGCGCACACAGGATCATGTGATGCATAGCAACGAGAGGAGAGTGTTGTCTACGTACCCAACGCAGACCGACTGCGGAAGCAATGACACGATGTAGAGGAAGTAGTCGTACGTCTTCACGATCCAACCGATCAAGCACCGAAACTACGGCACCTCCGAGTTCGAGCACACGTTCAGCTCGATGACGATCCCCGGACTCCGATCCAGCAAAGTGTCGGGGAAGAGTTTCGTCAGCACGACGGCGTGGTGACGATCTTGATGAACTACAGCAGCAGGGCTTCGCCTAAACTCCGCTACAGTATTATCGAGGAATATGGTGGCAGGGGGCACCGCACACGGCTAAGGAATCGATCACGTGGATCAACTTGTGTCAACTTGTGTGTTTAGAGGTGCCCCTGCCTCCGTATATAAAGGAGCCAAGGGGGGAGGAGGCGCCGGCCAGGAGGAGGTGGCGCAGGAGGAGTCCTACTCCTACCAGGAGTAGGACTCCCCTCCAATCCTATTCCAACTAGGATTCCCAAGGGGGAAAGAGGGAGAGGGGTGGCCGGCCACCTCTCCTAGTCCTACTAGGACTAGGGGAAGGGGGGAGGCGCGCAGCCCCCTTGGGCTGCCCCTTTCTCCTTTCCACTAAGGCCCATGATGGCCCATATGGCTCCCGGGGGGTTCCGGTAACCTCCCGGTAACCCGGCAAAATCCCGATTTCACCCGGAACACTTCCGATGTCCAAACATAGACTTCCAATATATCAATCTTTATGTCTCGACCATTTCGAGACTCCTCGTCATGTCCGTGATCACATCCGGGACTCCGAACAACCTTCGGTACATCAAAATGCATAAACTCATAATATAACTGTCATCGTAACCTTAAGCGTGCGGACCCTACGGGTTCGAGAACAATGTAGACATGACCGAGACACGTCTCCGATCAATAACCAATAGCGGGACCTGGATGCCCATATTGGCTCCTACATATTCTACGAAGATCTTTATCGGTCAGACCGCATAACAACATACGTTGTTCCCTTTGTCATCGGTATGTTACTTGCCCGAGATTCGATCGTCGGTATCCAATACCTAGTTCAATCTCGTTACCGGCAAGTCTCTTTACTCGTTCCGTAATACATCATCTCACAACTAACATATTAGTTGCAGTGCTTGCAAGGCTTATGTGATGTGCATTACCGAGAGGGCCCAGAGATACCTCTCCGACAATCGGAGTGACAAATCCTAATCTCGAAATACGCCAACCCAACATCTACTTTTGGAGACACCTGTAATGCTCCTTTATAATCACCCAGTTACGTTGTGACGTTTGGTAGCACCCAAAGTGTTCCTCCGGCAAACGGGAGTTGCATAATCTCATAGTCATAGGAACATGTATAAGTCATGAAGAAAGCAATAGCAACATACTAAACGATCAGGTGCTAAGCTAATGGAATGGGTCATGTCAATCAGATCATTCAACTAATGATGTGATCTCGTTACTCAAATAACAACTCATTGTTCATGGTCAGGAAACATAACCATCTTTGATTAACGAGCTAGTCAAGTAGAGGCATACTAGTGACACTTTGTTTGTCTATGTATTCACACATGTATTATGTTTCCGGTTAATACAATTCTAGCATGAAAAATAAACATGTATCATGATATAAGGAAATAAATAATAACTTTATTATTGCCTCTAGGGCATATTTCCTTCAGCCACCACGTGGCGTGAGCTCACGCCCTGGTATGGGGGACCTTTAGTACCAGTTGGTGTTACCAACCGGTACTAAAGGTTTTTTTTTGAAAATTTTGGAAAAAAATTTGATCTTTTTTCTGAATTATTTGATAATTTAGTCTCTAATCACCTCTCTTAACTGCTCAAGTGTGGATCACTCATTCCAAATCATCTAACTTCCCGACCGGTCACCCTTCCCTTTCACTACTCCAGCCGAGCACGCTTAACTTTCGGGTTCTATTCTCCTTCGTTTCCAAGTCTGCACTTGTTGTTTTCCTGACAATAGTAAGATATTAATCCTATTAACCCTCAGGAGTTTAGCTTGAGCATGAAGTCACACATTTCACCGTTTGAGTTTGAAACTATTATTCTAATATTTCTTGAATAAGTTTGACCATAGTTTGACCACAGTTTGACCATAGTTTGATCATATTTCACCAAAATTCAAAAAATTGAAATAATTATTTAGTAACACTAATATTCTTGAATAATTATGCAGTAACATTAATACTTCTTGAATAAGTAGTTTGACCAGATTTAACCAATTTTTTTTAGGAAAACTGAAATTTGACCATATCTTTTTTTTCCTTTTGGAATTTGAGGATTCTAAAAAAATTCCAAACAGGCCGTAGGCGGTCTTCATCGGATGCGGATTTTTGTGCTGAATTTTTTGATATATTATACATTTTTTTCCGACATCGTATGCAGAAGTTATAGCCGTTTTACATTTTCCCTATACTTTTTGCAAAACATGTCCAAATTTAAGTTTTCAAATTTTCCTAACTAGTAGATGTAGTAATATAACTACCTCTCGAAAGATTTTATTTTCTGAAGTTTTTATCATTTTCTTTTGATTTTTTCAAAACTGAAATGGCGATACACAGGGGAGGGGGGGTAGAGTTTGAAAATTGCCTTATAGTGCCGGTTTGTGTCTTCAACTGGGACTATAGGTTAAGACTCTGTAGTGCCGGTTGGTGACTCAAACCGGTACTATAGGTTAGACCTTTAGTACCGGTTTGTGTCACAAACCGTCACTAAAGGGGCTCGTGGGGCCCTGGCCTGACGCCAGCCTGCCACCACCCCTTTAGTACCGGTTCGTGGCACGAACCGGTACTAAAGGTTCATTACGAACCGGCACTAATGCATAGCCATTCGAACCGGCACTATTGATCACATTAGTGCCGGTTTTTTTACAAACCGGCACTAATGTGCTTCACGTTTGACCCTTTTTCTTCTAGTGAATAAAGCAACCACCGAGCACAAAGTTAACAAGGTTCCAACCACAAACACACACACACACACACACAGCCACCGCAGGCAGGTCCAACGAACACACACACAGATAAAACCCAGGTCCAGCTGTGGGCACAGCACAACAAGCCCAACACCGGCGCAAGACACACACAACAAACATAACGGCGGTGGCGAGGTTAACATTTCTACGGGAGAATGATCTATGGGCTCCTCACTATAACTTGAGTTCACCTAATCTTATTTACCCTGTAGCTTAGCGCGAGCATCTTACTAGCCAGGTTGAAGAGGTTGAGAAGCATAAGACATATGTTGCAATCCATAGTGAAGGCAGAGAAGAGGGAGAAGTGGTGCAGGGTAGCGTACAAGGTTACAATGCTTGATGAGGGGAATGAATTCGAGTGGGAGTGTGGACAGTTTGCACACATGGGCCTGTTGTGCAGACTGCAGCCATGTGTTGATGGTTTGTACTCCCTCCGTCCGAAAATACTTGTCATCAAAATGGATAAAATGGAATGTATTTAGAACTAATATACGTCTAGATACATCCCCTTTTATTCATTTTGATGACAAGTATTTCCGGACAGAGGGAGTAGTATTTTTTTAGGACAGCTTTATCGGGGGTGGCTCAGGTGAAGTAGTTGCTAACAGCAATTGAATTTCATTTCATGCAGGTTCTAGACTTCATCAAAGCTAAAGAAATATCAGCGAAACATATAGTGAAGAGGTGGATGAAGGATGCTAAAGATATATTGCCTGCTCACCTGAGACCTGACACAATACCAGAAGACAATATGCAGAATAATCCATTCTCGTATAGATACCATACTTCACCATGTACATGCACGGAACGGAACTCGTCGGACTAGGCGACACATGTTAGAGTTGTGTCGAATATAGTGTACAAGATAGGTTACAGTTGGACTTGTAGTTATATCGTGTTTACATAGGATGTGAAGTCGTGTCCTAGTAGGACACTTGTATCCTAGGCCTTTCATATATAGCGGGTGTAGACACACGATGTAATCTATGCCAACATAATAGCACCGGAACGCAGGGGAAGCCGACGGCATGTGCCGGTGTCCAAGGCGACCGGATGCGGTATTGTAGCGGTGTCATGGGGAGGAGTGCCCATAGTCAGGTCCCGGGGATGTAGCCATATCGGTGAACCTCGTTAACAAATCTCGGTGTCGTGCTCGTGTGATTGCTTGGTCCTCGGATGATCGACGGAGTGCCTCGGATTTATTCTAACAAGTGGTACCATGAGCAAGGTTCGAAGAGGTTGATGTTTGTTGATCTAGAGGAGAACACGTGGAAGCTGTCAACGGATCTGACGAGATGCAATCGTGTGTGATTGGAGACATGGCAGCGAAGTTGTTGCGTCGGTGGATCAAGGTTGCTCGAGTTGAAGATTCACGAAGGACGGCGTCGTGTTTGAGGATAGCAATCAGAAGCGTAGCAGATCAGCGAAGGAATCTCGGCGATGACGTGTTGGCAGCGGGCTCTCGACAAAGGAGGACGGCGGCGGCGTAACGCGTGTGCATCGGACTCGACAGCTGTGCGCTCGCTGGCAGGCAGCAGGACGCACTTGCGGGAGGGCTCAGGCCCATGGCGCGAGGGGCAGGCTGGGCTGTGTTAGCAGCACAGTGGGCTGGCGGAAAGCTGGGTGCAAAGGCGTGTTGGTCTGGGCTGGTCCATGCGAGCCAAGGTTGGGCGCTGGTGTGAGCAGCTTACGAAGGATACGAGATTTGTTTTGAAGAAAAGGGTCAGTTTTCACGCATGGCAGTGTGGTTGGACATGGAAGTCTCTAGCTGTTATCAGATTGATTTGAAGTGTGATTAAGAAAAGAAATAAGAGACTAGTCAGGAGGGTCACGTGGTGTTAGGTTGTGGAGTTGAGATTTGCTGGCTGCTACACCTACACGGGAAGACTACCAGGAAGACTACGTTTGTGTTCTTTGCTTTGTACACTGGTCAAGGATGACATCATGGTAGCGATATTGTTGTTCAGCAGAAACAGTCATACGGGAACCGGGATCGGTGACATGCATATAAGGCTCGTGGAGTCTGGAGCATGTCGTGTAGTCGAGTAAGTTCGGCTAGGTCGGACTGGACAGTCTGACGGATCGACGCAAGTCGGTTGGTACAGAAGACGGTGGTGAGATCGGCGACGACGACATAGGAGAGCGATGCCGATGGTGACCGACTTCTGGGCGTGGAAACACGTGGCGCAGGCCCTGAGGGCTTGTGCGGCTTCGATAAGACTATGGTGCGGGGTTGATTCAAGACGGTGCACATGTGAGCTTGAAGTCGACGGGGCGCGAGGATAGACTGATCATCTACCATGGAGTCATGTTGAAGGTGAAGCTGGATTGAGGGGCTACGGTGTAAGGATCCAGGGAATCAAAGCCTATTCAGCAAGGGGGAAAAAGCGAGTGTCACGCAGTTCGGACTGGAGCCCAATGGTCTGATGGAAGCATGAACTCGTCATCGGTCAGTGATGATCGGTGGTACTCTGCAGTGGGGGTTGAGTTGTGTGGTTTCACGACCCTTGAGACTCGATCGGGACAGCGGAGGCTCGACGCGGTAATAGCGGGGGTAGACACACAATGTAACCTATGCCAACATAATAGCACCGGAACGCAGGGGAAGCCGGCGGCATGTGCCGGTGTCCAGGGTGACCGGGTGCAGTATTGTAGCGGTGTCATGGGGAGGAGGGCCCATAGTCAGGCCCCGGGGATGTAGCCATATCGGTGAACCTCATTAACAAATCTCGGTGTCGTGCTCGTGTGATTGCTTGGTCCTTGGATAATCGACTCGGATTTATTCTAACAACACAAGTGTGGATGCATACAATCGGTTGATGGAGCTGTTCAAGTCAAATTTGATAGTGATGTTACCTTACTCGGAAGTTAGGGACGGTCTTGCCCTGGAGGATCGACTTGCAGACAAAGGTGCCGTGACAAATTGAGTCCAGCCTATGGTGGTATCTGCAGATCAGGACAACAATGCCCAAGAAGTTGTTGTTGATTTTGCTGAGAATGATTCAGTGTCAAGAACAAGCAACAGATTGGAAGGATTGCTGGCTCCAGCGAAGAGGAAAGATATTGGTCGGCCAACGACGAGTAGGGAGAAAGCTACGTACGAAGAGCTCAGCAAAAGGACAAGGTTTCGCATGATATGCCGTAGGCAAGAGCACAAGCGAACGACATGTCTTGATCACCAAGATATTCCTAAGCAACCTGGGAAGCCTGCTCGATGCAAGAATTGTGGGGTTGAGGGGCACCGTCGCAACAACTGTAATAAAGCTATGGAGCTTAGGTTAGCCAATGGAATGTAGTAGCTGTAGCATTTCGAGTAATGAGTCAGTTATGAGCTCCTGTCTTATTTAGTACTCCGTATCTTATAATGCAGTAGTATCAGATAAATGCTGTCGATACATCTAGCTTTAGTTTGATCAGGTTTGTGGTTAAGCTAGAGTTGCTGGTATGGTTTAGTATGCATTTTGGGTGGATCCTGAGTAACGTAAGATGCGAAACTGTTTTCGCCCTTGACATTTCTAATTTGGATTCAGAAGTCTGGTTGTTTCACTTGTTTCTGAATTTGAGAAGTGTATGTGTTGTGTAAACCTTTGTCAAACTGAATGCAGGTGGTCCAGTTGTTTAGTTCATTCTTTTTCTTCTTCTTTTTTGCGGGAGGTTTAGTTCATTCTGTAATTATGTGTGTGGCTGATTGATGTGAGCTCTGGAGCTAAGGCCGAGGTTGATTGCTGTAATTTGGGTTCAAATGTAACCAGCAGCGGAGAGAAATGTTTTCACGGTGGGCAGATAATTAACCGTATTCGTTTAATATAGATGTTTTCCCTTGCAGGTCGAATGTAGTGTCGCAGCAGCACACAGACAGCTAGATATGTCCATATTTTGTTTTTTGAGTTTTGAGCAGCGTAAAACAATGGGAGATCTGCTAGGACTTGTCTCTTCGGGGCAGTGCCCGGCTGTGTGCATGCAGCGGGCAGCAATAATTTTGGTAGCTGGGCTGTGATTGATGGACTACGTACACATGGTGAATTGAAAAAAATGACGGGTTATGATTAATTAAATTTAGTGGAGTCACTGGAAATCGTAAAAATAGCCAGCCATCTGGAAGGGACAACTTAATTAATAATATAGTCGCGCTAACTGCCACAAGTGCGGCAGGAAGGGAGACGCACCACACATTTCTAATGTAAACAGATTGCCACGTCATCGCATGCATGCATGCAAGAATCTTTTTGGATTTTCAGTTTTTAAAATGTTTTATCTCTTAAACGAAAAATCCGACTGAAAATCCGTTTTCATCATTAAATCCCTCGCGATGAGATCTTCAAAACTAGATCCCATGTTGATATGTTTTGATGAATTTTTTTTTGGATTAAAAGTTGTCATGTCTATTGCATATGAATTGCCATGATGTTTACACTGAAGTTGCCATGATATATTTCAGCTATTTTCTTCTACATTTAAAAAGTAAATTTTGACATTTATAAAATGGGGAATTAAGAAACTAGACTTGCCATGAACCATAAACTAAAATTGCCATGATACATGCACGTAAAATTGCCATGATTCATACAAAAAGTAATTTTCATGGTCAAAGTACTGGAGTTGCCATCATTAAAATACTAAAATTGCCATGATCTACAAACTAAAATTGCCACATGGCAACTTTAGTTTAAGCCTTATGGCAACTGCAGTGTAAACATCGTGGCAACTTCTGGAAAAAAAAATCATTGAAACATATCAACATGGGGTCTAGTTTTGAAGATCTCGTCGAGACGAATTTAATGGTGAAAACGGATTTTTAGTTTGCTTTTTTATTTAGGAGATATAACATTTTTAAGCCAAAAACCAAAAAAATTCTGCTGATGTCATCTATTCATACGTGGCAAAATGAGTGGTGATGGAGGCGTGTGAGCAATGTGCAAACACCCACACGTGTGGGCGTTAACATTTCCGTAATAATATTATACAGAGATAACCATGACGAGACTTGTTTCGGTACACCCCCTCAAAAATCGTACAAGGGCAGTATGATATTTGAACAATAAGGTATACACACCTCCGTTTTTTCGATTTTATTCTTTTTTTTTCTTTTTTTCTTCACTTTATGTACGAATTTTCAAAAAAATGGAACTTTTTCCCAAATTTGTGAATCTTTTTTAACTTCGCAACCATTTTTTTCAAATTTCACGAACTTTTATCAAATTCACAAACTTTTCTTTTGGTTTTTTGCTAACAATGCAGTTAACTTTTTTCAAATCCACAAACTTTTTGGTTGGTTTGCAAAAAAAAATTGTAAAACCTGTGACACTTTTTCAAATTCAGGAAGTATTTTCCAAATTCCTCAACAATTTTCCCGATTATTAATTTTTCCCAGAAAACCTTTATATTTCCATTTTTTTGTTCATATTTTGCTTCTTCATTTATTTATTTTTCTTTTCCAAAAATGCTTACGCTTTTGAATTTTTGTTAACTTTCAGAAAAAAAATAAAAAACATATTTTATAAAATTTTCATAAATTCAGAGAACATGCACGCACCTTCAAATATTGCTAAGAATAACAAAACATGAACATTTTTAAAAAGAGTGAACAAATTTTTTTCACAAACATTTTAAAAAAATCGAACATTTCTTGTTAAAAACTAAGCAATTTGGAATTTCATAAAATCATAAAAATACAAACAAATATTTAAAACCATTTTTTCTTAAATTTCCCCTGACATCTTTTCAATTTGTGTAGAATAGATTTGAAACAGGATTTTTTGTTTTACAATCCCGGACAAATTTTGAAAACACAGACATTATTTGGAACTCCCGAACATTTTTTAATTTGTGAACAAGTATTCAAAAAGGAAAATTTAGGAATTTGTTAGCATATTTTGAGAACAGGGACTTTTTTTCAATCCGTGTACTTTTTTTCAAATCCCTGAGCGCTTGGCCGGCCCAACAAGCGCCCGACGGGAGCGATGTCGCCGCATAGTTGGGCCAAGGCTTAAGCTTTGTTTCTTCTATTTTTTTCGCTTTTATTTTTTTTAATTCATTTTTCTCCTTTTTGAACTTTATTATGCTTTTTGAAACCTGTCCAAAATTTTGAAATATTTTTTGGAATACCAAAATAACAACTATAAGTAGGTGTTTTAAATTATGGTTTTAAATTCTTTTTTGCTTCAAATATTCATTAAATGCTTTTCAAAAATCGTTTATGTTTAAATTATGTTTTTAAATACCTCTTTCTTTAAACTTGACATTGATATCTACCATGGGCATGCCTACCTGGTTGCAAAATTTAGGGTCATTTCAAGAATGTTCAAAAAACATCATGTTCAACGTAGGGTGTATGGGTATGTCAAAAGGTTCTGTTTCATAGCACATTATTTAACATCCGCCAAATGAATCTAAATTGTTTCCATGGGATTTTTGACCAATTGAAGGCACCATGCCAAGATGGTTTGGTTTTCAGGAAACATTTGCATTTTCTGAAGTTTTCCTGGTAAAAAAAGGTCGATAAATGGACGGACGTGTCCTAACTTGCATAAGGTATCCGAAATCGTTCAAAGCCTGACGTGGATGCCTACAATGGGCATGCCCACCTGCTTGCAAAAGTTGAAGTCATTTTAAAGATGTCCAAAAATAGATTATGCTGAATGGAGGATGTTCACGTAGGCTAGAAGATTCCATGTGAGAGCACGTTGATTCTCAACATCCTTAGAATGGCTCTAATTTTTTTCCATGGCCTTGTATGACTAATTCAAGGCACCGTGCCAAATTGTTTGCATTTTTAATAAGTTTTGCACTTTCTGGAGTTTTTCCGATGAAAAAGGTCGATAAATAGCCAAATGTGTCGCAACTTGCATAAGGTGTCGGAAATCGTATAAACCTCTCATGGATTCCTACTATGGGCATGATCACCTGCTTGCAAAAGTTGAAGTCGTTTCAAGGATTTCTAAAAATAGACCATGTTGAATAGAGGGTGTTCGGGTAGGCTAGGATGTTTTGTCCAAGAGCATGTTGTTTCTCTTCATTTATGAAATGACTCCAAATTTGTTCATGGTCTTGTATGACTAATTCAAGGCACCAAGTTGTTTGAGTTTTTGATATTTTTTGGATTTTTTAGTTTTCTCGATGAAAATGGTCGACAAATGGCCGGACATATCACAACTCGCGTACGGTGTTAAAAATTGTTTAAACCTGACATGGATGCCTACGATGAGCATGCTCATTTGTTTATAAAAGTTGGGATCATTTTAAGGATTTTCAAAATACTAACACATGCATACAATGTGATCATCCAAGCGAAAATGCATAAGAGTGCACGAGTTCGTTTGCTCACGGAATCGCTAGCCACACGTTCTCCTGCGATATGCCACATAGGCCGCAGCAGGTACTATGTATGGCCAATCGTTTGGAGTACTATTTTTATGCGCAGTAGGTGGATTGAAAGTTGCGGCTGGTCCCACGCGCATACCGGGCAACCGTTTAAGAGAATGACGGCGTCGGGGGTTTCATGTATCAATCTGTACCGCTGGCGCACGACTTTGAACGCAAAAGGCACGTGACGTTTGACGTGTGCACGGCAGCACCCTAGGTGAGGGTCAGTACGTGATTAGATTAGAGTACTAATAAACGTTGTATATTACATACTTCCATTTTTTTTAGCTTTTTTTTAGCTTTTTCCCCTCTGGTTAGGGTTCCTTTCTCCCGGGGGCGTTCTTCATCGCCGTCGAGCCTTCACCTTCCCTCCTCCCGTTTTGCCCCGGTGGAGATCGATTCGGGCTGATCAAGGGGTGATCTAGCATCACTTCCCGGCCTTGATCGACTTCTTTCTGGCGGCGCTGAGAGAGATAGGGTTCGTTACACGGTCCGATCTTTCTGTTTCGGGCTAGGGTTTCAAGTTTCAGCGGAGATGGGATCGAAGCAGGGCGAAGCGTCGGGCTCCTCCTCCGCGTCGGAAGTAGAGAAGATGATGGCTGAATTGGGACTCCGTGAGGAAGACCTCGATGATGTCGTCTTTGATGAGAAGCAAGCTCTACCGGATGCAACCAGGTGGATGGTGGTGGCTAGGGTACACATTGACAAATCCTACAGTCAATACTGGTTCTTCAAGAACATGAGGGCAGCTTGGGATCTGGCTCACGATGTGAAGTTCCGACCTCTTGAAGACAACCTCTACACACTACAATTTTTCTGCCTTGGTGATTGGGAAAGAGTGATGCAGGAGGGGCCGTGGAATTTCAGACAACATGCTGTCATCATTGCTCCGTATGATGGGATCACAAGCCTACTGAGGTAAAGCTGGATACACTTGATATATGGATCCAAATCCACGATGTTCCTGATCTGTATGCACACCTGGTCGAGCCGCTGGCGACAAGAGTGGGCGAGGTTCTTTTTACTGAAACAATGACCCAAGACTTTGCGGGCAACTTTTATCGTGTCTAGGTAAGGATCAATGTGCACAAACCTCTGAAGAACGCGGTGTCCATGATCCGCGATGGCAAGAGACAGATCTACTGGGTGAAGTATGAGCGCCTTCCCGACTGGTGTGCAGTCTGTGGCCACTTGGGACGTGTCTATAAAGAGCACGGCAATGGGATCCATCCTCCGTCCGCGTTACACTTCAAGAATCTGAGAGCAGATTGGAACATGCGAGTTGGGACAGGCCCGGGAGCGGGGCGAGGTAGAGGACGCCGCGGTGGTCGTCGTGGAGGATGATCTGCAGGTCGTACCCAGGAGCATGACAACCATACTGAGCCTGATATAGATAACTCTTTGGTGAGCAAGTCTGATGAAGTCATGCAGGATGCTGATGGAAACAGGAAGCGTGCGTCTGATCCGAAGGGAGGGGGCTTGCTAGCTCTCCCATCGGCGTCCACAGCATCGGTGATGCCGCCTCCAGAAGTTCCTGCCAGCCCTTCCTCCAAGCAGGAACTGAAGCGGCCACGAGTCAACCCTGACAAGACTTCCCAAAAGAAGAATGGAGCGTCTGAGAAAGTGAATGAAGCAAAATCGGCGACCTCCCGAAGGCAGGATCGCCGGGCACAATGAATATCCTATGTTGGAATTGTCGTGGTGTGGGCAAAGCCGCGACAATTCAAGAGCTTCCGACTTAGCGAAGCAATTTGCCCCGACAGTGCTATGTATCGTAGAAACTCAGATCTCGAAAGCACGTGTCGAAAATCTTGCTACTACTTTAGGTCTTAATCATGCTTATGTTGTTGGCAGTTCGGGCCGCAGCGGTGGAATCGGTATTTTTTGGAACAATGGAATAAATCTTGATGTTTTTGGTTACTCTCAGTATCATGTTGATGCTAAAGTGTCTATGCCCAACCATAGTGAGTGGAGGCTGACATGCGTTTATGGTGAAGCTCAAGTTAGTGAGAGATATAAAACCTGGGATCTACTCAAATCACTTGTGTCTGCGAGCGCCTTGCCTTGGCTCTGCATAGGTGATTTTAATGAGGTTCTCAATCCTCAGGAACACATGGGGGCTGGACAGAGAAGGCACACACAAATTCAAGCCTTCCGCGAGGTGGTTGATGTTTGTGCTTCTACAGATCTGGGATATCATGGCAAGCCTTGGACTTTTGAAAAGAAAACTGCAGGTGGGGGATATTGCAGAGTACGTCTTGATCGTGCACTTTCAAATATAGATTGGCTGGCTGCGTTCCCCCAGGCCCAACTTTCACATGAGACTGCTGCCTCGTCCGACCATTGCCCGTTACGTCTGCAGCTGGAACCCCCTACTCCATCTCAGGTTAAACAGAAGTTGTTTCGGTATGAAGTGTAATGGGAACGGCATGAAGAATTCGGGCCTTCCTTGGAAGCAATGTGGAGTGGCTCTCCGGCTGGCCAAAACGTCATGCAACTAAGTAAAAAACTGGGCGACCTGTCGGCATCGCCGCGACAGTGGAGCGGGGCGACGATAGGCTGTGTGGGAAAAGAAATTAAAAAACTAAAGAAGGAACTGGCTACTTTACAGAATGACCCCCTGAGAACCGCGCCATCACATGCAGAGACGAAGATTTTTGATCGCCTTGTCGAGCTTTACCACATGGAGGAAATAATGCAGAGGCAACGGTTGCGCGTCGACTGGCTTACTGGGGGGGGGGGGGACAGAAACACCAAGTTCTTTCAGCAGAGGGCAAGCATGCGTCGATGAAAGAATACGATCAAATCCCTGCAGCGTCCAGATGGTACTTCAACCGATGATCCGACTGAGATGGCCTCGAGCACTAATGAGTTTTATAAAAACTTATTCACGTCAGCGGGAACGTCAGGAATGGACACGGTGTTGGATGCAGTTCCAGCCAAGGTCACCCCGGAGATGAACTTGATGCTTACCGCTCCTTATAGCCGGGATGAGGTGAAAACTGCACTCTTCCAAATGTATCCAACGAAGGCTCCAGGGCCGGATGGATACCCGGCGCATTTTTTCCAGCGACACTGGGAGCTGTGTGGTGGGGAAGTAACTGATGTGGTGCTGCGCATTTTGCGTGGAGAGGAAGGTCCGGAGGCTATCTATGAGACGATCCTTGTTTTGATCCCAAAGGTAAAAGACCCCTCTGACTTGTCACAGTTTAGACCCATTAGCTTATGCAACATTTTATATAAGATTGTGTCCAAGGTGTTATCCAACAGATTGAAACAGATATTGCCTGACATCATCTCAGAGGAGCAGTCTGTGTTTGTCCCTGGTCGTTTGGTCACGGATAACATCATAACAGCCTATGAATGCCTGCATTTCATGAAAAGGAACAAGGCCCAACGGAATAGATATTGTGCCGTAAAACTGGATATGATGAAGGCCTATGACCGTGTTGAGTGGAGCTACCTTGAGGCTATCATGACCAAGTTGGGCTTTTCACCTACTTGGGTAGCCTCAATCATGAGGATGGTGACTTCGGTAAAATTTTCTGTCCTCTTCAATGGAAGCAAGCTTGAGGAATTCACACCATCCAAAGGGATCCGTCAGGGAGACCCAATTTCTTCATACCTGTTTTTGATTGCAGCGGAGGGCCTTTCGTGCCTCTTAAAACCCCCAGATGAATCATCGCACCTCGGTGGCATCCGAGTAGCTCCGACGGCACCACCGCTAAGCCACTTGCTTTTTGCAGATGATAACCTGTTGTTTATTAAAGCTAGTTCAGATGGAGCAAACGAGTTGCCTTCCTTGATGGAGAGTTATTGCAATGCCTCAGGCCAGAGAATAAACTTAGCAAAGTCTTCAGTGTTTTTCAGCAAGGGCACCCCGAACACGCTAAAAACAGAGGTAAAAAATATTTTGAATATTCCAAATGAATCTCATTCTGACAGATATTTGGGTATGCCCACCGACGTGGGAGCAAGAAAAAATGGAGCCTTTAAATTTCTTAAAGACACAGTATGGAGCAAGGTAAAGGGGTGGATGGAAAAGCTTTTGTCAGCCGGAGGAAAAGAGGTTCTGATAAAATATGTTGCACAAGCGGTTCCAGTTTACTCTATGTCATGTTTTAAGCTCCCTCGAGGCCTATGTGAGCATATCAGTACGCTCATCAGAAAGTTTTGGTGGGGTAGCAAAGAAGGGAAACGGATAGCGAGTTGGGTTTCATGGAGCACTATGACCATGCCAAAATTCTGCGGTGGATTGGGATTTCGGGATATTGAGCTTTTCAACCTAGCTTTGCTAGCGAGACAAGCCTGGAGAATCTTAATGGACCCGGAATCACTTAGCGTCCGTGTCCTAAAAGCAAAGTACCACCCTACGACGGATTTTTTGGGTGCTGAGCTGGGTTCGGCTCCCTCCCAAATCTGGCGAGCAATCATGGATGGACGAGAAGTGCTAAACCAGGGGTTAATCCGACGAGTTGGTGATGGCCAAACCACATATATTTGGAACCAAAACTGGCTACCACGCCCGGCTAATATGAGACCGATTGTGAGTAGAATAGCGAATCCACCTCAGTGGGTGCACAAACTGATATTGCCAGGTGCACAATGGGACAATACGGCGATCTCAGAGATCTTTCTCCCAACAGACGCACAGGCGATCATGTCAATACCCTTGTGCACGAGACACATTGAGGATTTCTGGTCTTGGATCCATGAAAAGAATGGGGTTTTTTCCGTAAGATCGGCTTACCGCATGCTAGTTAACACCAAGACGAGGAGAGAAGCATGGCTAGAGGGCCGAGGCAATTCCTCAGATTTGGACAGAGACTCGAAGGCATGGCAGCAGTTACGGAAAGTTAATGTACCCCCCAAGGTGAAGATGTTTTTATGGAGGCTCGCTCAGCAATCTATCCCGACGGCAGACTTGCTACATCACCGAAATATGTCCACAAGCACACGGTGCGGCTTGTGCGGGGCAGAAGATTCATGTCAACACTCTTTACTACACTGCACAATCGCCTGTTGTGTGTGGGCGCTGCAAGACCCAGAGCTAGTTGAGGCTTTGAACAACACAACAGAGCCGGGCGCGAAGAGATGGTTGTTTGCCCTCTTGGATATGCTTTCGCCGACAGAGTTTACTCAGGTTGCGGTCACCATGTGGGCGCTCTGGCACTCACGGAGACAGGCGCTGCATGAGAACATATTCCAGAGTCCTTTGTCAACGCATGGCTTCATCTCCAAGTATATCCGGGAAATCGAGGAATGCAAGCCCAAAGTGATTCGAGGAGCAGTGAACCAAAACGGGGCCCAGGGTCAGGCTAAATGGATACTGTCGTGGTTCTAAGTCTGACAGTAGAGTGGGGGGTAGGTATGGAGAGGCAAGGTTCTAGCTATGGAGAGGTTGTAACACGAGAGATGTACGAGTTCAGGCCCTTCTCGGAGGAAGTAAAAGCCCTACGTCTCGGAGCCCGGAGGCGGTCGAGTGGATTGTGTGTATATGAGTTACAGAGTGCCGAACCCTTCTGCCTGTGGAGGGGGGTGGCTTATATAGAGTGCGCCAGGACCCCAGCCAGCCCACGTAATGAAGGGTTTAAGGGACATTAAGTCCGGGGCGTTACTGGTAACGTCCCACATAAAGTGTCTTAACTACCATAAAGTCTACTTAACTACAGGCCGTTGCAGTGCAGAGTGCCTTTTGACCTCCTGGTAGTCGAGTGAGCCTTCGTGGTCGAGTCACCTTCAAGTCAGTCGAGTGAGTCCCTCGTTGGTCGACTGGAAGGTGACTTCTTCTAAGGGTGTCCTTGGGCAGGATACTTAGACCAGGTCTGTGACCCTACCCTAGGTACATGACTCCATCATTAGCCCCCGAATGGATTGAGGCTTCGAGTGAGGAAGGAGTTGATGTTGTTTCCGATTAACCTTTGCGCACTGGTCGTGCGTTGTTCTGGACCAAAGAATCTCTTCGTTGATAGCGAGCAACTTGTCTTCAGTCGACTCCATCCATTCTTTTCTTTCGTCGAGTGATCTTTCATGCTTCGACGATTTCCGAGCGACGGATCGCAGGAAATCCCGCGCCTGACAGACCGATCTGCCGTTCGCGGATTCCGCGGGATGCGAAATTTAGGGAAACGCGCGAAGCGGATAGGACCGCGGCGTTCGGATGGGACGGGACATAGACGCCTCGATTCCCGCGCCGCTTTCTTCGCCACGTATCCCGCCTGCACAACTGTTCCAGGATATGATTAGATCGATCGGGCCCACCTGTCATCCACTCGGAAGGGACCTTATAAATGCGCCCGGCGAGGGTTTTTTGAACAGTGCCTTAGCATTCTCTTTCTCTGCTCCCTTCGTCTCCGCCCAACGCGCTCGCTCTCGCCTCCGCACAACTTCTCCTCGCGCGTCTCACCGGCAACCATGGCCAAGGAGAAGACGGCGGCGCTGGAACGCGCGAAGAAGGCGTCGGCGACAGAGAAGGCGAAGGGGAGATCCACCAGCCGCGGCGGGTCTTCGTCTAGATCTCGCCTGCCGAAGGGCTGGGTCCAGGGAGATTGGATCCAGTCGACCATCACGGAGAAGGACCTCCTCGACATGGCCAACGAGGGCCTGATCCCTCATGGAGCTGCAAGGCTTCCGGGGAAAGAATGGCAGCCCCAGCCGGAGGAGGGTGAGTGCGTGCTGCTGGCTACCCATGTCGACTGCGGATTTTCTTTGCCGCCGAGTATTTTCTTCCGTGGTTTCTTGAACTTCTTTGGAGCGCAACTCCACCACTTTACCCCGAATTCTATCGCCTATCTTGCCGCATTCGTGTCCATGTGTGAGGGTTTTCTGGGCTGTCGACCGCACTGGGGCTTGTTCAAGCATATATTCACGTGTCGCTCTCAGACCGTGAAGAAGGCGAGCCCAGGCGACGAAAGAACCCGAGTTGTTCAAATGTGTGGGGGCCTGGCGATCCAGGTGAGGAACAAGAGCACCTTCCCAGCCATGACATTTCCCGAGTCAGTCAGAGGCTGGCAGTCGACCTGGTTCTACTGCCAGGATCAGTCGACGCCGGGGCAGTCGAGTGGACTCCCTCAGTTTACCATGGACCGAGTGAACAAGCCCTCCTCTCTGAAGTTGATTCCGGAGGAGAAAGCTGACGTGAAGATGTTGATGGAGCGCGTAGTACAGTTGGTTCGGGAGGGAGTGACGGGCATGGATCTCCTGGAGGTTTTCCTTAGGCGTCGTATCCAGCCCCTTCAGTTCCGGAGCCATTGCATGTGGTTGTACTGTGGGACTGAGGATGAGACTCGGGTCCATCCAGAAGCAGTCGACGATGCCACTCTGGAAAGGTGGATGGCCGCCGTTACCGGAAATAAGGATAACCCACGTGGAGCCAGGAGGATTCCTCCACTCGACCACCACAGTGATCCAAACAAGGTATGCCTGCTCTGCTCCCCACTGTGTTCTTGTCATATCCATTTCTGTTTATTCTGCCAATCGGTCGATTGATCTTTGTCTTGATGTCTATCAGGCCCTCACCGAGCTGTACTCGATGCCCAATGGAGCACAGGCTCCGACTGAGGAGGGTGAAGCGAGTGGGGGCGAGAGCCAGGAGGAGGAGTGGGACTCGGACGTTGCTGAGGATGATGATGACGATGACGACGATGACGGTGATGAAGATGATGCTGAAGACGAGGAAGAAGAGGAGGAGGAGGTCGTACCACCGCGCTCGGAAAGGCGGTCGAAGCTTGTCCACGACCCTGCGACTGAACGTGGTAAGGGGGTTGCGACCGCTGCACAGTCGACCAAGCGCCCTCGGACCACCTCTCCGGCGCCGACTGAAAAGGCGTCGAAGCAGCTCAGGGTGGCTCCGTCAAAGCCGACCAAGCTCCTGCCGAAGATGAAGGTGTCCATCCCCGCCATATCAGGGTAATCATGCTGCTTAAGTCTTCTCATTTTGTACGAACTTTGTCTCTGGCTGGCGCTGGGGTTAGTCGACTGATTCTTTGGAGTTGCAGTGCTGCTACTTCCGAGACCTCAGCCCGGGCTGATGACCATGAGATGGAGGACGCAGCAACCTCAAAACTAGGTACTATACTCTTAACGCCGTTTTTAGTCGACTGACTTATGATCTCTAACCCTGATTCTTCTCTGTAGCTCCACCCAATGTTGTTATCACTCTCCCTGATGATGATGAAGATGAGGAACCGCTGAAGCACAGAAGGAGTAGGAAAGCGTCTGCCAGCAGGGTGTCCTAGGATGTGACGGCGCCTGAGACTCTGGTTGCGGAGGAGGAGAACACCACTCGACACACTGTGTCCTTCGCAGACCCACTGACGAGTGCTCAGCAGCCCTCCCTCTTCACGACGCACCACGTCCCAGAGGACCAAGATGGCGCCGCGAAGGAGGCGATACGCCAGGCAGGGATCATGATGGAGCAGTTAAGGACTATCCGGGATGCGAGCCAGGCAGCTTACGACGCCAGTTCTGCCCTTCAAAGCAATGTTCAGGTCAGTCGACCATCGCCTGTTCTGTTAGGATATGCTATCGAAAAACTTTTCTTTCCAGCATCTATGGTAGTCACCCAGTGGGTGTGTCGACTTAGACTCCGTGTTAGCGGGGGCACGCTCAGTGCACCCGCTGGGTGTAGTCCCCAAGGCTAAGGTCGACTGCTGGCAGTCGGCCTTAGGTTTTATAATTTCAGTCTTTCCGTCATCCGACTATGGCGAATGAATTTCGAAAGCCGGTCGACTGGTCGACTGGTCGACTCTGTCTTCAATAGGATTAGTGGGGGCACGCTGAGTGCACCCACTGGGTGTAGTCCCCGAGACTGTGGTCGACTGCTTGTAGTCGATTACAGTCTTTTTTTTTGAGGTCAACTGGTCGACTCTATCTTCAATAGGATTAGTGGGGGCACGCTGAGTGCACCCATTGGGTGTGGTCCCCGAGACTACGGTCGAATGCTTGTATTCGGCTGTAGTGTTAGAAACGTGTGATTTTTCCTTTTTCACTAGGAAGTGAATTATATTTGACATTTAGTCGATTGGTTCTTCGCAGAACTCCTGTGATCTTGTGGCTCGCTACTCTGAGCTGGAAAACAAGCACATTCAGCTCGAGCTGAATTTGAAGTTGGTTCAGGAGAATCTGACGAAGGCAAAGGAGGAGACTGAAGGTATGTTTGGTGAGACCTTGACGACTGCTTTTTCCCTTCGTTTGTTTCAAAATCTGATCTTGCTGTAACTTGCAGGTAAGGTAAGGGAGGCCCAACAGAAAAAAGACCTTGAACTGGCTGAGAAGATCAAGCTTGCTGACGAGAAGTTAACTTCAGTCACCAAGCTTGAACAAGACAATACCAATCTGAAAGCTGCTCTTGGGATCGCCAACAAGGAAGTCAGTCGACTGAAAACTGATAAAGCCGCCCTGAACGACCAAGTCAGTAAGTTGACTGGGAAGAAAAATGATCTGGAGGCCTTCCTGAGTGGTCTTTCCAAGAAGCTGTTCCTTATGCTTGAAGGTAAACCTCTATGCTCGGCAATCATTTCCAATCGTGGTTTTTCCATTCGACCATCGCCTTAACTCGGGGATCGTCCTTTCAGAATTTTGTCAAAACTTTGAAGAAGAAACTAGCCGGCTGGAACCAAACCTCGACCCCGTCAATTCTCCGGTGAACGACGAAGTTGCCATGAATGTTTTCCGACTGGAGTCCCGTGTTGCAGTTGTCGTGGACTATCTTGCAAGGCTGAAGGTCGCCACATCTCGCATCGACTCGACGCTCTGGCCCGGGGAGACACTTCAGAATGACCTCGAGTCGCTGATGGCTCGGTTGAACACGATCCCTGGTCGAGTGTAGGAGTGGAAAAAGTCCTCGGCTCGGTGTGGTGCAGATGTTGCTCTGTGTCTGGCCCGAGTCCACTGCAAAGATGCGCGAGAAGAGAAGCTGGCGACCCTCCGGGTGGCCAACACCAAGAAACACGACTTCAGGTCCTTTATGGAAACTTTCCTTGCGGCTGCCACTCGGATCGCAGATGGAATTGATCTTGATGAGTTTGTTGCACCTTCCAGCCCTCCACAGGAGGGGTAAAAAACTTCTTCTAAGCTCGACGCTTTAAATTTGCCTCGGTATGCCGAGTGGAGTTGTAACCGATAAACTTTAACAGGTCTAGTGCCTGAGCACTTCCGATTCCTTTAGGTATCGATCCGAACTTGAATTTGTCGTTTGAATATGATTGCTCTTGGCTCGAAATGTCTTTTGCAGGTTCAAAGCAGGGCGCTTACTGCAATCGACTTATTCCTTAATCCACTTAGGCAAGCACTGGGCTGCAGCTAAGCCCCCGAGTGAGAGGTTTGCTCTTCACTCGGTAGGATTTTTATACCTTAGGTGAGCACTGGGCTGCAGCTAAGCCCCCGAGTGAGAGGTTTGCTCTTCACTCGGTAGGATTTTTATATCTTAGGCGAGCACTGGGCTGCAGCTAAGCCCCCGAGTGAGAGGTTTGCTCTTCACTCGGTAGGATTTTGATAACTTAGGCGAGCACTGGGCTGCAGCTAAGCCTCCGAGTGAGAGGTTCGCTCTTCACTCGGTAGGA
>NC_041383.1:703345585-703379486 GCF_002162155.2 Triticum dicoccoides
TAGGATTTCGGTAACTTAGGCGAGTACTTGGACTGCAGCTAAGCCCCCGAGTGGAAGTCTGGCTTATCACTCGGTAGGATTTTCATAACTTAGGCGAGTACTTGGACTGCAGCTAAGCCCCCGAGTGGAAGTCTGGCTTATCACTCGGTAGGATTTTTGATAACTTAGGCGAAACGGATTTGCAGCTAAGCCTCCGAGTGGAAGTCTGGCTTATCACTCGGTAGGATTTTTGATAACTTAGGCGAAACGGATTCGCAGCTAAGCCTCTGAGTGGGAGTCTGGCTCACCACTCGGTAGGATTTTTTACAAACTTAGGCGAAATGGATTCGCGGCTAAGTCACCCACTGGGGGGAAATTTCATTGGACAAAGTAAAAAGTGACAAAAATTATGGAGGAATTATGACACTATTACTTTGAGGTCCATGAACTACAGAAGTACTTTATTGCAACTCATCGGAGTGATAAAACTTAAGTGTAAAATGGGCGGAGTAGTTCCGCGTTCCAAGCTCGGGGCTCGTCGATATTATGCTCGACGTTGTAGAGACGGTACGCCCCGTTGTGGAGAACTTTGGTGATGATGAAGGGTCCTTCCCAAGAAGGAGCAAGCTTGTGTTGTTTCTTCTGATCCACTCGGAGGACTAAATCTCCTTCTTGGAAGGCTCGGCCTTTCACATTTCTGGCGTGGAAACGACGCAAATCTTGTTGGTAGATGGTCGACCGGATCAGAGCCATCTCCCTTTCTTCCTCTAAAAGGTCGACTGCGTCTTGCCGCGCTTGTTCAGCTTCTGCTTCGTTGTAGATTTCAACTCGAGGAGCGTTGTGGAGAAGATCACTCGGCAAGACTGCTTCAGCTCCGTAGACCAAGAAGAATGGAGTTCTTCCAGTCGACCGATTAGGTGTGGTCCTCAGTCCCCAAAGCACCGAGGGAAGTTCGTCGACCCAAGCTCCAGCTGCATGCTTGAGGTCACGCATCAGTCGAGGTTTCAGTCCCTTGAGAATCAGGCCATTGGCTCGCTCTGCTTATCCATTCGACTGCGGATGAGCGACTGAAGCGTAGTCGACTCGAGTGCCTTGAGAGTTACAGAAATCTCTGAATTCCTCCGAGTCAAAGTTTGACCCATTATCCGTAATGATGCTGTGCGGGACTCCATATCTGAATATTAGTTCTCTGATGAAGCTAACAGCAGCACCGGCGTCAAGGTTCTTGATTGGTTTAGCCTCGATCCACTTGGTGAACTTGTCGACTGCCACCAGTACATGCGTGAAGCCACTTCGCCCTGTTCTCAAAGGACCGACCATGTCCAACCCCCATACTGCGAAAGGCCAGACGAGTGGAATGGTCTTCAGGGCTGATGCAGGCTTGTGCGACATATTCGAGTAGAACTGACATCCCTCGCACTTATCCACTATCTCCTTTGCCATCTCATTCGCCTTTGGCCAGTAAAATCCGGCTCGGTATGCTTTGGCCACGATGGTCCGAGAGGACGCATGATGGCCACAAGTCCCCGAGTGGATATCATTGAGGATGAGTCGACCTTCTTCTGGTGTTATGCACTTCTGACCAACTCCAGTTGCGCTTTCTCTGTATAATTGTCCTTTGATTACGGTAAAGGCCTTAGATCGACGGACGACCTGTCGAGCCTCTTCCTCATCCTCCGGGAGCTCTTTTCTCAGGATATATGCGATATATGGAACTGTCCAATCGGGAATGACCACCAAGATCTCCATAACCAAGTCGACTACTGCTGGGACTTCAACCTCAGTCGGATTTGTGGCACTCTTGGGCTGTGGAGCTTCTTCGGTGAAAGGATCTTCTTTGATTGACGGAGTGTGTATATGCTCCAAGAACACACCACTCGGAATGGCTTCTCTCTTGGAACCTATCTTTGCTAGATCATCAGCTGCTTGATTTTTCAGTCGGGGTATATGATGGAGCTCCAACCCCTCGAACTTCTTTTCCAGCTTCCTCACTGCGCTGCAGTATCCAGTCATGGCTGGGCTTCTCACGTCCCACTCCTTCATCACTTGGTTGACCACTAAATCCGAGTCGCCATAAACCATCAGGCGACGGACGCCGAGTGAAATGGCCATGCGCAACCCATATAAGAGGGCCTCATATTCTGCCTCATTGTTGGAGGAATCAAAGTGAATCTGGAGCACATATCTGAGCTTATCTCCTCTGGGGGAAACCAGGACAACCCCAGCACCGGAACCATTCAACATCTTAGAGCCATCAAAGAACATGGTCCAATGCTCCAAGTGAACTTCAGTCGGCTGCTGCTGTTCAATCCACTCGGCGAGGAAATCTGCTATTGCCTGGGACTTAATGGCTTTCTTTGCCTCAAACTTGATATCAAGGGGAAGAAGTTCAATCGCCCATTTAGCCACTCGACCAGTTGCATCTCTGTTGTGCAAAATCTCTGATAGTGGGGCGTCACTGACGACTGTGATGGAGTGATCAGAGAAATAATGAGCAACCTTCTTTGTGGTCATGTATATTCCATACACAAGCTTCTGATAATGAGGATATCTCTGCTTGGATGGAGTCAAGACTTCAGACAAATAATACACTGGGCGCTGAACTTTGAGAGCTTTTCCTTCTTCTTCCCGCTCGACCGTAAGCACAGTACTGACGACTTGTCCTGTGGCTGCGATATAGAGCAACAGAGGCTCTTTGCTGATTGGAGCAGCAAGCACCGGCTGGGTGGAGAGCAGAGCTTTTAGCTCGGCAAACGCTGCATCAGCTTCTGGAGTCCACTCGAACTTGTCTGCCTTCTTCATTAGTCGGTAAAGAGGCAATGCCTTTTCACCGAGTCGTGAGATGAATCACTTAATGCGGCCAAGCATCCAGTAAGCTTCTGGACATCGTGCACTCGCACAGGGCGTTTCATTCGGAGAATAGTGCCGATCTTCTCTGCATTAGCGTCGATTCCTCGTTCGGAAACGAGAAAACCGAGTAACTTGCCACCAGGAACTCCAAATGTGCATTTTGATGGATTGAGCTTGATATCATACCTTCTAAGGTTGGCAAATGTTTCGGCGAGGTCAGCGAGCAGGTCGGAACCTTTTCGTGACTTGACGACGATATCATCCATATACGCTTCCACATTCCGACTGATTTGAGTGAGAAGACACTTCTGAATCATTCGCATAAATGTGGCTCCGGCATTCTTGAGGCCGAATGGCATGGTGATATAGCAGAAGCACCCGAGTGGAGTGATGAAAGTTGTTTTTACCTCGTCGGGTCCGTACAGACGGATCTGGTGGTACCCGGAGTAGGCGTCTAAAAAAGACAGTCTCTCGCATCCCGCGGTCGAGTCAACAATTTGATCTATGCGAGGGAGAGGAAAATGATCTTTCGGGCAGGCCCGGTTGATGTGCTTGAAATCAATGCACATTCGGAGTGATTTGTCTTTCTTAGGAACCATGACGACATTAGCGAGCCACTCGGAGTGGTATATCTCTCGGATAAATCCTGCCGCCAACAGTCGAGCCACTTCCTCACCAATGGCTTTTCTCTTCTGGACGGCGGACCGCCGAAGATGCTCTTTAACTGGTTTTGCATATGAGTCGACTCTTAGGCGATGCTCAGCCAGTCCCCTGGGAACACCTGGCATGTCAGCGGGCTTCCATGCAAAAATGTCCCAGTTCTCACGGAGGAACTGGATGAGCGCTTCTTCCTATTTCGGGTCGAGTGTTGTGGAGATGTGGGTCGGAGCTGCATCGGGGTCGGTCGGGTGAATGTGAACAGGCTTCGTCTCACCGGACGACTGAAATGCAGACTCTGTGGCGGGTTTCTTGGATCGCAGCAAGTCACTCGGATCTGCGTTCTGCTTGTATTCTTCGAACTCGACCGCTGTCACCTGGGAATCAGCAATTTTTGAGCCTTTATGGAAGCACTCTTCTGCCTTTTTCCGATCACAGGTGACAGTGATCACTCCTTTGGGGCCGGGCATCTTCAATTTGAGGTACACGTAACATGGTCGAGCCATGAACCGTGCATAAGCTGGTCTCCCCAAAATGGCATGATATGCACTCTGAAAATCCACGACCTCGAACGTCAACTTCTCTCTGCGGAAATGTTTCGAATCACCAAACACCACGTCCAGAGCTATTTGGCCGAGTGACTCGGCTTTCTTTCCTGGTATAACTCCATGAAAGCTCATGTTACTGGTGCTCAGTCGGGACATCGGAATGCCCATTCCTTTCAGTGTGTCTGCATACAGCAAATTCAGCCCACTACCACCGTCCATAAGCACTTTCGTCAGTCGAGTGCCTTCAACAACTGGATCGACCACCAAAGCTTGCCTCCCAGGGGTGGCAATATGAGTCGGGTGATCAGATTGGTCGAAGGTGATGGGTGTTTGGGACCATTTCAGATAATTTGCTTTTGCTGGGGCAACCATGTTCACCTCACGGTTAATAACTTTCAATCGACTCTTGCTCTCCACATCTGCAAAGATCATCAGAGTAGAGTTGATATGCGGATATCCTTCCTCACTGTCCTCCTTGTCTTCGGCCTTGTCCGACTCCTTCTCCTTGTTATTAGACTGTTTTCCCTGAAACTGCTGGATCAGGAGTCGACATTGGCGAGTGGTGTGCTTCGGGTAGATGATATTCCCCTCTTCGTCTTTCTTCGTGTGGATGTGACATGGCATATCCATCACGTCGTTCCCTTCTTTATCTTTTACCTTCTTAGGGTTCCAGGATCCTTTTGGTTTCCCTTTAAACTTTCCCTGAGTCACGGCCAGAGCCTCTCCAGGAGCTGCCGGTTCAGCCTTCCGCTTCTGTTTCCGACTGGTGTTTCCCTTTTCCAACTGACTCGGCTTGTGCTTGCCGCTTCGGAGTCGGTCTTCTTCTTCGCCGTTGGCGTACTTGGTAGCAATCTCCATCATCCGACTCAAGGTCATGTCACCGGTTCGACCAAACTTCAAACTCAATTCTCTGTTCTTGATGCCATCTTTAAAGGCGCAGACTGCCTGATGATCAGACACATTCTCCACAGTATGGTGCAAAGTGATCCATCTCTGAATATACTCTCTGAGAGTCTCATTGGTCTTCTGCACGCAGACTTGCAACTCCGTCAGACCAGCCGGTCGCTTGCAAGTTCCTTCAAACGTTCTGATGAACACTCGGGACAGATCTTCCCAAGTGTAAATGCTGCTAGGAGGTAATTGAGTCAACCATGCCCTGGCAGAACCTTCCAGCATGAGGGGCAAATGCTTCATGGCCACCTCGTCGTTCCCACCACCAATCTGAACCGCCACTCGGTAGTCCTCAAGCCAAGTTTCAGGCTTAGACTCACCAGTGAACTTGCTGACTCTTGTTGCCAACCTGAAATTGGGAGGGATGACTGCGGCTCTAATAGCTCTGCTGAAACATTCAGGACCAGAAACATGCACTCGACTGCTTGTGGGCGCATCTCTGTCGAGTCCACCTCGATGGGCTCTGTTCCGGTCGACTAAGCCTTGCACGATAATGGATCGCGCATCAAAGCCTGGTTCTCTGGGGTCGACTGGAACTCTTCGCCCCACACTGAGCTGACGTCTGTCATCTTGCTGCCGAGGAGCGTAAGACCCACCCCTCGGAGGGGAATTGGGCACTCGACGCCTATCATCTCGGTCGAGTCGGTCACCATATTGGTCTCGCCGATTCTCGCGCCCTTCACGCCGCGGAGGCGATCTGGGGCTGTGAGCCGACTGAACCGTATCCGCAGCGACGGATCGACTGTGAATTCTGTTGCGCGACTGTGACACGGCTGAATTCTGATCTCCTGCTGCCCGGAGAAAATCCCTGATCTACATCAAGCCTCTGCCAGCTTCCGACTGAGAGGGCTGGATGGACTCTGCTATACGGGTCGCAGCTGCTAAATTCTGAATTGGGGTCCGATATACCTGAGTCGGTGGGAAGAGTTGACGTCGACTGTTGTCGGGAACTCGTTGCCGCGCGCGCTCGTCGAGTGTTCGCTGAAGATTCTCCAGTCGAGTGCGTTCGGCCAAATTAGCCAAACGTGCCTCCTCCAAGGCGCGAGCCTCGGGGGTTTCTCCTGCGATGGGAGTATGCAGGACATCCACATTCCTGCGGCGAAGTTCCTCTCTTTGCAGAGAGTCGAGTGGCTCGGGCTGGTACTCTTCGTGGTCTCGTGCGGGGTCGCCTCCGTCGCCTGCTCCACCATCACGGGCGAAGCCAGGGGGACTGCGGGGCCCGTCGACCATCAGGATTTCCGCCGCTGGATCACTGCTATCGCACTCGGATGCAGTCTCTACGGAGCCAGTCGACAGATCGCACAGGCCGTAGAGAGATTCGTCGGGCTCGATTGCCGCAACTTGGGTGGTGGCCGTCTGGCGAGCCACCGCGTGCTTCACCCACCGCTGAAGCCTCGACCGGCCCGAGCGCTTGCGCTGGCGGGAGACCGGGAGGGTGGTCGATGGGGGAGTCGACCGATACGGAGTCGACGGTTGCCGCAGCAGAACGCCGCGGACACATGCGCGAAAATGCGTCGCACCGCGGACGGGGAGCGCATCGACGTCGAGTGGAGCCTCCTGGAGCCAGGCGGAGTCGTCGGCGACGAAGGTGAGAGCACCGAGACGGATCTCTTGACCCTCAACCAAAACTCCAGCAGTCATCATGATAAAAGTACTCGGAAGAACCGCAACTTCTCCACAAAATCGCTAAAACACCTGCCCCATGGTGGGCGCCAACTGTCATGGTTCTAAGTCCGACAGTAGAGTGGGGGGTAGGTATGGAGAGGCAAGGTTCTAGCTATGGAGAGGTTGTAACACGAGAGATGTACGAGTTCAGGCCCTTCTCGGAGGAAGTAAAAGCCCTACGTCTCGGAGCCCGGAGGCGGTCGAGTGGATTGTGTGTATATGAGTTACAGAGTGCCGAACCCTTCTGCCTGTGGAGGGGGGTGGCTTATATAGAGTGCGCCAGGACCCCAGCCAGCCCACGTAATGAAGGGTTTAAGGGACATTAAGTCCGGGGCATTACTGGTAACGTCCCACATAAAGTGTCTTAACTACCATAAAGTCTACTTAACTACAGGCCGTTGCAGTGCAGAGTGCCTTTTGACCTCCTGGTAGTCGAGTGAGCCTTCGTGGTCGAGTCACCTTCAAGTCAGTCGAGTGAGTCCCTCGTTGGTCGACTGGAAGGTGACTTCTTCTAAGGGTGTCCTTGGGCAGGATACTTAGACCAGGTCTGTGACCCTACCCTAGGTACATGACTCCATCAGATACCTCCGCTGACAGGAATGGCGAAGATCAGAGTTGATGAAGCAACTGCGAGAGATACTCCTGATGGTACGTTCAGTGCAGTATGCAGGGATGAAACGGGAGTCTTCCTAGGAGCCTCGGTGATCAAGATTCCAGGAGTGGTGGATCCGGCTACTCTGGAAGCCTTGGCGTGTCGTGAGGCGCTTGCCCTAGCGTCAGACTTGCATCTTCCCCGGCTTTTTATTGCTTCAGACTGCCAGGGTGTAGTCAGGGACATCAAAGAAGGCACAGGAGGATTATATACTAGTACTATCAAGGAGATCAAGGAGACGACACATGATTTTGATCAATGCACTTTCATCTTTGAGGGAAGATCGACAAATATCGAGGCACATAGCCTCGCTAAACACGCTTTCGGGTTAGATTATGGGCGCCATGTATGGCTTATAAACCCACCAGACATTCATTGTATCCCTATGAACTTTTATGATCAATAAAGTGTGTTTAGCTTCAAAAAGAACATACTTCCATTTTTTTGTTCTATCAAGCAAGGTCAAAGCTAATATGATTCCAACAGCTTTAGCGTATTTTTTTACCTGAAAAAAGAAGCTTTACAATAATTACAACAGGATGCTTCAAACCCTCCCGAAACGTCTGGGCGTACAACCGAGTGCTCCCCCCCCCCCCTCTCAAGACAACCCAAACATTCAGACTGTTCGATACCCCTCAAACCCAGCACATATGTGGAGCGGATATTGGTTGCCCAGACATGTCCACGTCGAATATGACAGACCGGGCACATCCAAAAATTGCTCAAAATTGACCAAGTCCATCAAATTGACCGCACTCCTTCCGCGTCCCTCCTCCATTTCCCGTGTCTGAGCCGTTGTCCTCCTCCACCTATGCCGTTGTCCTTGTCTGTGGTAGTAGATGTTGACGCCGAATCCCCCGTCCCCCACCGTCGACATGGGTGATACATGTTGACATTTTTATCAATCCTATTTTCAGAATACACATGGCATTTTTTCAAATATACATTGAACATTTTTCGGATACACTCCTAAACATTTTCCGGATACATGTTGAACACTTGTCAAATGCACGTTGAGTTTCCAAACTACATAGTGAATATTTTTAGGCACACGTTAAACATTTTTCAAAGATGTTGTCAAATATTTTTCTAAATACAGAGTGAATGTTTCTTAAATGTGTTGAATATTTCTTAAGAGACACGGTAAAATTAGTAAAATAAATCATAAAAATGTTTCCAACACACTCTTTTTAGTTCACTTCGAACATATTATAAATGCACGGTGATTTTTATTAAATACTTTAAAATTTTGTAGTATATGCAATGAAATTTTTAGATACACCATGATCATTTTTAAAACACATAATGAACATCTAAAAATATATATTTCTTTATTGGAGAAATACAAACAATTTTATGATACATACATGAGTACATTATAATACATGCCGATAATTTTTAGTTCAAAATGATTCTTAAATGCATAATGAATATTTTTTTAGTTCACTATGTTTTTAAAGATATGTCATGCACATTTTCAATACACGATGAACATTTTTTAATACATGTTGAATTCTTTTTAGTACACAATAAACACTTTTCAATATATGGTAAAAGGTTTGGAATTACACTATGAACAATTTGAAAAACACAACAAAGTATTTAAATATACGAAGAATAGTTTTTAATACACGATGAACACTTTTGAAAAAGTGTGCACACATTTTAAAAGTATGTTCATGTAATTATAAAAGGTGTAAAATACACATGATGGGCGTTTTTATATTACACGATCAACATGTTTGAATTACACTATGAACAATTTTGAGGGCACAACAATCAAGTTTTTAAATACATGATGCACATTTTGTAAATACACAATGATTTTTTTAAGATGACAAAACATATAATTATTTCCAAAGACACGTGAACTTTTTTATATATCCACAAACATTTCTTTGTCGTATGTGGACACTTTTTTTAGCGCGTGTTTTTTACCCGAAAGAATAGAAATAAAATGTTAATAATGATTGAGCGTTCGCTCCACTAGCTTTTTTTACTAGGTGCGTTGCAAGTTGTAACTTTTTCTGTTTTCCGCGGAAGTGTGTTGCTAGCCTTTTCTGCTCACAAAGTAGCAATGCCCACTCACGGCGCCGTTGGCTCACCTGTCCCTAGGAAACATTTAGCTAGCTCTCTGTTTACGCACCCGCCCACGCTGTTGTTTCCTAGCACGGGCCCACACACGCATGTATGCCTTTTCCGGTGAGCAAATTCATCCGGCCGGTAAATGCCACCTTTATGATCGTGTTGTTCCATTCGTCCACTTAGCAGGAGCAGGCGAGCTCGTCCTGCCTTTCGCCGTTCTCATTATCCAAGGTCCTTTATACCATTGATTGAAGCAGCCACTGATGGCATCCATGAGGAGAGTACGCAATACTGCTGCATCGGAGTTGAAGCAACAGCACCGCTCGGCAGGCACGATGTCGTGTGCGTCAGGCATGGATGCTGCTCTTTGTTCAACCTGATGGAATCGTTCCTCTCGCTGTTCGACCTGATGGGATCGCTCCATTCACCTAAATGTCACAATGAAGTTGCCTTTCTCAGCGGACGAGGAGAAACAAACGACATCGAGCGAAAACGCCAAGATCACAATGGGTTGACCTCGTACCTTGTCAGGATATATGTCGATGACGGAACCTCGTCGGCGTCGATCACATCGGGCGGACGCGGCGCGCTGGCCTAGTGCTGGGAGGAGTCGAGACAATGGAGGCGGACCAGAGACGGGAGGAGGCAAACACGGAGGTGAGGTGCTGCCTGAGGAAGGCGAGCGGCGGCCGAGGAGCCAAGGGGCGGGCTGGGGCTGGCGCCAGCGCTAACCCTAGCACGAGGTTGAGATGGGAGAACTGAGCGAATTGCACGTGGTGCGTGAGGTGAGAGAGATGTGGGCTGGCTCACGAGGCATTGCTCGGCTTGGCCCATGTGCTGGACGAAGTGGTTTTTTTAGCGATGGAAAAACTGGATGGGGAGCGTACGTCAGGTGGAGCAAGGTGAGTCGACGAAAAGTAAGAGGGGAAACAGAACGTTTCGTTTATTTTAGGTAGTAGAAAAGAGATATAGATAAAGATAAGTAGGAGGGTTGATCGTACTTACCATGTCATGGCAAGATTATTCTAAGATTGTTAGTCATGTATCATCCTCAAGTGTCGCTGTGAAAGAGAATTATTTATTTCCCAGCAAAAGAAGAGAGAATCAGTTATTCACCAATTTATTGATCCTTTTAGGAGAGATCAACTTTCGGCAGAAAAGGGAATCATACACGCATGCGTGTAGTCGTGTAGAAGCTATAATTTTTTGGCAAAACAAAATATGGCACGTACGAAACTAATCATGTCAGATTGTTTCATGGGAGATCACAGGAAAACCTTTTCTGCATCGGCCACCACCCAGCTCTCGATCTCGTTCTTGAGCCTAGACTGCAGCGCGAACGTCCCCTTCACGAGGACGACGCACATCCTCTCAAGCACAAGAGCGTTGCCGAACAGCAGCCTGGCCATCATCCTCTGCGTCTGTCGCCCACGTAGTGCACCATGTTGATCTCCTTCACTCGGTGCCGCAGACACGGCATCGAGAAGCTCGACTCGTCAGGAACCATGGACTCCTCATCAGGAGCTACCAACGAATCATCCGCATCCTTCTCCTTCTCCACGGCGTCATCCTCCTCATCTTCCTCGCTCATGGTCAGGTCCCTGCCCATGGTATCATCTTTCTTTTTCGTGTACACGACATGCTCTTCCATGTAGAGCGACAGGACCTCCAGGTTCGGGGTCTGCTCCAGGATTCTACCCACGGAGACGACGGTGCCGCAGTTCACGAGGGGCCCTTGCAACACGAGCCGCGTCAGGGTAGAGAATGGAGGGAAACCTAGGAAGAACCTGCTCTCCAGTCTACGATGGTGCAGGTGGAGGTGCTTGGCATCACTGATTTTTTGCATGAACACCCTAAACCCTGTAACCTCTGCATCCTCGGAGAGCACACTGCAGAAGTCCACGGTGCACGACGGGACTCCCGGCGAGCCGTGTAAGGTCAGGAGCGGCTCGGCAGGCACCGTGCCGCAGTAGTCCAGCGACCTCAGCTCCGACGCGTCGATGTCGACAGACTTCATGTTGTGACAGCAGCGAAGGGGGAACCTGCGGAGGCGTTTGTCGAGGACGGATACTCTCTTCAGGCGGTGGACAGCTTCCAGCGTTAGGTCGGTGAGGCGGGGGCAGCCGGAGATCAGCCGCTGGATGCTCCTCCCACCATCGGAATGGGGAGCCGTGATGCTCAGAGTCTCGAGGAGCGGCAGGCTGACGGCCGCCGGCAGTTTCAGCCGGCAATAGGCGACGCATAGCGTCCGTATGACCCTGCAGGTGAAGAGCCTTCTCGGGAGGACATATACCCACCGCCTCCTCAGCTTGGCGAACCTGTCCTCGTCGTCGGTGTTGTCGGTGCCGCTGTCCACCGCCTCGTCCTCTTTCTTATCGCGGAGGAGACAGATCGGGGCGATCTTGAAGCGCAGGTCGAGGTGGAGCTCCTGGTTGCCGTGCCGCAGCACGTAGGAGAGCCACTGGTCAACGTGGACGAAGTTCCAGTGGTGGCACCGGTCGAAGGCGAAGCGGAAGCTGCGCAGCGGCACGTGGTGGCCGGCGGTCCGGCGGCGGCAGAGGAGCGCGGAGCAGACGTCGTCGAGGAGCGCCGCGCTGCAGCTCTTCTTCTCCTCCGCCTCGTGGTAGAAGGTGGTCCAGTCGTTGGCGCTGGCGCCCGGGCGCTCCCCGAAGGAGACGGCGTGGACGTTGCAGAACACGTCGCGCCACCGCCGGGACAGCCCCGCGGCGCGGCCGGCCTCCTTGTTCGGGAGGAAGGAGAGGACGTGGCCCAGCAGGGGGTCCGGGAGGTCGCTCAGGCGGTCTCTGCTCCCCGCCGTGCCCTTCCTTTTCTTTTGCGGCGGCGGCGAAGCCATGCCGATCCGATATATCCGGCGATTAAGCCGTCGATCTGGGAAAGGTGGCTGCCGTTTGCAACGACTAAGGGTTTAAGTGGACCGAATCTCGTGAAGTTACCGACTAATCACGCACCGTTCTTTCGGGTTAAGCTTGTTGGCAACCGACTAAAATCAGAGCCAGATTTATTGGCAACCGACTAATCACGCGTCGTATTTGATGTTGCAAGATCAGCACTACCTCTGTCCAAGTGCCTAGTGAACAGACTTAGGCCTCTGTTGGATGGAATTATCTCTCCTGAGCAAAGTGCCTTTGTATCTGGAAGAATGATAACGGACAATGCACTAATTGCCTTCGAATGCATACACCATATCAAGCAGGAAAAGGACCCAACAAGAAGCTTCTGTGCATATAAGCTGGACCTATCAAAAGCTTATGATCGGGTAGATTGAACTTTCTTGAAGCAAGTGATGCAAAAGCTGGATTTTGATCATCGGTGGATTGACTGGATTATGACTTGTGTCACATCGGTGAGATATTCGGTAAGATTTAATGGAACCCTCTTGGATTCATTTGCACCGTCGTGTGGACTACGGCAAGGTGATCCAATTTCCCCCTTCTTGTTTCTGTTTGTTGTTGATGGGCTGTCTGCAATTCTACGACAACGTGTTGATGCGGGACAGATAGCACCAATGAAGATCTGTCAACGAGCCCCTGGCATATCTCACCTACTTTTTGCGGATGACACACTTCTTTTCTTTGAGGCTTCGAGAGATCAAGCTGCACAAGTTAAAGATTGCCTTGAGATGTATGCGAAGGGCACTGGCCAACTTCTTAACTTTGATAAATGCTCCATTATGTTTGGAGAAATGTGCCCAGTTGAGGCACAGGAGGATGTTCGGGAGGTTCTGAATGTAATTGTTGCAGGGTTTGAAGATAAATACCTGGGGCTGCCAACCCCTGATGGGAGAATGACAAAGGGTCGGTTTCAAAACCTACAAGCTCAACTTATGAAAAGATTAATGCAATGGGGTGATGGGCATCTAGCACAACCAGGTAGAGAAACTTTAATCAAGTCTGTTGCGGAGGCACTCCCAGTCTTCATCATGGGAGTGTTCAAGCTGCCTTTCTCGGTCTGTGATGATCTTACGGAGATGGTTAGAAATTTTTATTGGGGAGCAAAAAAAGGGCAACGTAAAACACACTGGAAATCCTGGGATAAGCTTCAGAGACCAAAGAGCAAAGGTGGCGCAGGTTTTAGAGATTATCGATTGTTTAACCAGGCATTATTGGCAAGGCAGGCGTGGAGATTGTTGACTAGGCCTGAAAGTCTATGTGCCAGACTGCTTAAAAGCAAGTACTATCCCAATGGTAAACTTGAAGACACGGTTTTCTCAGGGAACGCCTCTTCAACTTGGACTGCAATCAGTCATGGTCTTGATCTCCTTAAGAAAGGAATAATTTGGAGAGTAGGGAATGGCAACAATATCAGAATATGGAGGGATCCCTGGATCCCTAGACCTTTCTTTTACAGACCCATATCATTTCAAGGCACTTGCAGATATAGATATGTGTCGCAACTACTGCAACGCAATGGTGCATGGAATTATACTTTACTGCAAGAAGCATTCTGGCCATGTGATGTTCGGGAAATATTGAAAATAAGAGCATCACGGAGGCTCGAGGAGGATGTTATTGCCTGGGGCCCAACGAAAAGTGGGGTTTTTTCTGTGAAATCGGCATATGATTTAGCCTTTGAGGAAACGTACAAAAGCACTGCTGAGTCGTCAAGCACTGCTCCGGACGGCCGTAGGGCTTGTTGGAAGCTCATTTGGAACAGCATTGTGCCACCTACAGTAAAAAACTTTGCATGGTGTGTTGCGGTGAACTCCCTTCCAACGTGGCAAAACAAACACAAGCGCAATTTAGAAACAGTTGGGACTTGCCAATTTGTGAGAGGGAAGAGGAAGATACTTTCCATGCTCTTTGTAAGTGCCCTCTGGGAGTTCAGTTGTGGGAATGCATGTCAACCGTTTGGAGTTTACCAAAACAAGAGGATCTGAAAAACACAGGCACTAAATGGCTGCTGGAAGTGCTCCAGCCACTGTCAGAGATAGAGAAGGGCATGCTGCTTATGTGTCTGTGGCGGGTGTGGCATAATCGAAATGAGATAACACACAACAAAGAACCACCCCCGATGGAGGCATCGAAACGGTTCTTGATGGGATACTTGGACTCATTGATATCGCTCAAGTATTCAGACGAGGAGCTTCTGAAAGGTAAACAGGTGATTGCTTACTGCTTGCCTGAACCGCCAGCAAGAACAACGGTTGCTCACAACATCCCATGGGTTTTGCCTACGGAGGGTTGGTCAAAGCTCAACGTTGATGGCTCCTGGTCTCTAGAGGGGAAGGCAGGAGCTGGCATGGTCCTCCATGACAGCAAGGGCGGGATCATATATACATCATGCAGGGAGCTCTTTTCATGCAGGAGTGCATTGGAGGCTGAACTAAGCGCATGTATGGAGGGTCTATCGCTAGCGATTCAGAGGACGGATCTACCTATTCAAGTAGAAATGGACTCCCGGGAGGCTTTGAATATGATCATGAATGAGTTGCCCGATAGATCACTTTTCTCATCATTGGTGAAAGAGATCAAGTACCTGAGGAGTCTTCGCAATACAACTTTCAAGTATGTTCATCGTAGTCAAAATAATGTTAGTGACTTTTTGGCAAAATTTGCTAGAGCTGAGAGTAGAACAGTAGTATGGCTTAACTCTGGTTTATCAGAGGTCATTGAACTTTGTAATGCAGATTGTGGACTTACCACTTGAGTAATACAAAGTTTAAACCGCAAAAAAAAGCACTACCTCCAACAAATCCTGGTTACTTTCTTTTGTAGTTAGAAATCCTGGTTGCTTTACCAAGAACATTCACATACTGTTGAGATCAGCAGGGCTATCCATAATTCTACATCTGCCATGCACAAAAAGAACAAGACTGAAAACAAAGCATATACTCCGTATATCATTTTGACACCTGATGATTGAAAAGGCAATAGATGCGGGGAAGCACTAACTGGAAGAGCATAGGCAGTTCCCCTGAATCTCGGGATCCGATCGTCGGCACAGAGATACTTTACTCGAGAGAGAAGCAGGACAAAATGGAATTTATCAGTGCTAAAATGATCGAATGGCACGAATTAGTCATCCCCTCCAGTGTGGCTATACCATGATACTTTGATCCCTTGAATTCCAGTGACTACCATTTCTAGGTCTGCCCCAACAGCAGTGTTTTCTGCAATTCCCTCATGCTCCTAAAAGACGAAGAACCCTGAAAGAAACAAGCACATGAGTTAACTCTATAGCAACAGGAGGTGAACACCTGCATTACATGCATATCGGCAATCCATAGGACATAACTTTGACATAAGCAATCATTTCTCAAAAGAATTTTTTTTTTGACTAAGCAATCCTGAAACTAGGGGAATACACACATACCAGCCCAATCTCCTGGAGAAGCAGTCATGGTCCAGAGACACTGCAAGAGCAAGAGCCACAGCCCTCTCGGGTAAATCCAGCGGCAGAAAGACGCGAAGGTCATTGTCCATCTGGAAGCACCAATGAAATTTGAGTTTCAAATCAGCTTAACAATCAGGCAGAAGCTTTTAAACTCTCATCAAGGGAGAACACTTACATCTTTAGCGAGACAAAAACCTTTATCTGTGCCTTTTCCAGCATCACCAAACCAAACTTCATACTGGGCAGCACCCGTGAAGAGCTGCATGCGGTGAGCATGAAACCAAAGTTATGCTCATCACTCCTTACTCACTAGTACTCGCAATCCAATTCTTTCTACATCGACAATAGCTTAACAAACAGAAAATCATAAAGCAAAATCATGCGCTCAGTTTGTATCACAAGCACAAAGTTCCCAGCCAAAGTGGACTCATCCTAAAGCAAAATCATATCATTCTCAAGTGGATGTGCATGTCATATACCGCCGCGCGCAGAAGCAGTGTCAAGCAATAACATCATAGCGTGTATATGCGCGGGTCACATCACAGCATGGGGTATCCTCTAAATATAATAAATATAGTAAACTGAAAATTAGTATTTGGTTGTCCAGTCAAAAGGACATTACCTCCAAACCAACTCCCCTAATCTTGCGATCAATTATGGCTACTAAATTATCATCCTCATCAAGCAGGGTAAAGGACCAGCTCCAAAATCCAGGATTCTCCACCACAGCAAACTGCCTATTCCTGATGAACAGAAATGTTGGCAAATTAAAATGTCAGTCAGTATAGCAAGACTAGCGGAAACCAAGAAAACTGACTAAATCAGAGTTAAGGGAAGAAGATCATGTTACCCTAAGTACAAGTCATAATTTCTACGCCAAAGATGCCAACGACTGTGGACTACACCTACCTCCTGGCCAAAGAGAAACCATAATCACAACCATTGCTGTATATTCATAACAATCAAGTAACAAATATCTCTGTACCTTGCCATCCACTTCTGCATAAATGGAGCTGTTGATCCACCTAAAAGGCCGGCGAACCTAAATCCAACAATAAAAAATTGAACTTAATCTAATGTATATTGAGCGTATTCACAATGGTACAAAGCAATGGGTTACTGAGATCTTACCGTGAATATCTCATTACCCTTGGCATCAGTAAACTCTGCAATGAATGGTCGCCTTGTCCTAAGTAGCTGAAACATCAGCAAAAAGTATCTGGTAGTCAATTATATTACAAGGCAGTCATTTACATCAAGAGAACAATGAATAAATAAATACGAAAGATAATAAGATACATCCCCACTCAAGAAAAGAAGAAGATAACAAAGACCTTTGCTCATGAGGTTTCATATTTTTCCTTGAGAAGGAATAGTACTAATTTCATGATAGTGTAAAGTTATTTTTTTCGTGTTTGGCTCACCAAAATATTTTAGTCGCCACTAGCTAGCAAGCGTCACAATCCTTCCACTTTCTCATGTTTTGCACAACTAGTTGCTTGCTCACTGTGAGTCTGTGATACATATAACATGTGACTGCACATTTGAGAGGTGCTAAAACTAGTCGGTGATTTAACGCGCTAGTAGTACTAGTAGCATGCCAAAAGTTTCCTTGAGAAGAGGGAATTGAGAACATATGCAAGAACTAGATACATGGGCAGTTGTGGCCAAATTGCTTAACTCATCGTGACCATTTTTTATGGACTTTAGCCAAAAAAACTTGATCATGAGGTTCTCTAGTACTGGTGGGAGTAAGTTAGATTCTCTAACCTTTATGCCATACCACAGTTAGTACCACGTGGATGGAACACATCGTACATATCAAATTCTGCAGGAGAACTAATCATTTTTCTATCGAAAAAACCTCCATTGAATCGAAACCGAAACAGAGTACAATAATATAGTCATTTCAAAGCATCCCAACAACTAGTCAATATGGTAACATACTTATTCCCCACCAACACCCCTGTCCAGCCCAACAAAAAACAATGTAATGGTCCTCTTATGAAGAAAAAACTTCAGTTATCTGTCGAACTGATGAAACATATGACCAGTACACATGATGCATGGTCCCATGATGATGATTTAGATGGAGAAAAGCAATGCAGGAAGTATAGGAACTACTCACTCCGTTCCTAAATATAAGTCTTTTTAGACATTTCAAATGGACAACAACATACGGATGTATGTAGACATATTTTAGAGTGTAGATTCACTCATTTTGCTCCGTATGTAGTCACTTGTTGGAATCTCTAGAAAAACTTATATTTGGGAACGGAGGGAGTAGTAAAATAGATTGTGTCATACAACAGAATACAGCAGTCAGCAGCATAACTAAAACTGAGAAGTCCAACTATTATGACACAACTAATTTGGTATTTGGAGCAGTGCATTATATGTAAAAGTTATCATGTGACCACCCAAAATTCTGATCTCAGAACAAAATCTTCAAAATCAGTATGATGCGATACAAATATAGTTAGAACCAACTGAACGCACAAACGTACCTGCCTAAGGATGACATTACTTTTCTCTCGAATTAAACCCACAGGCTGGCATTGGAAGAACAAACAAGCCAACCGTTACGGCCTAGAAAACGGAGCAAAAATAGTACAGGATAGTACATGAATGGAACCTCTGGTGCAGTCTGGAAAGAGAGACACTCACAGTTTTTCTCCGAGGAGTGCGTGGATCCTTTATGATGTATCTGGACTCCTGAGGTTCAGATGATAATAGTGACAACTGAGTAAGTTGACTGAGAGAAGAAAAATACAGGGAGCAGGACTTGGGGAATTCTCTTGGGCTATGCAGGTGAAGTGGGTTACAGATACATCACCTGCGCATATGCAAACATGATACTTGCCCATTCTACTTTCCTGGTAATGATTAGTCTGGCCCTTGAGAGCAGAGGCTTCAGTTTGGCCTATAAATATGCACACAGAGAAGCAATCTCGATCATTCCAACAGCTATGTATGTACACATTGATACAGGGAAACAGCCACAGCACTACAGCAGGATGAAGCATCAACCATCAAGTAGACCTTTTAACTGACTGGCCAGTATCCTACTATCATCCCCACCAAAATGTTGTACATTTTACACTGTCTTCAGCATTTTCCCCACCAAAATGTTGTACATTTTACACTCTCTTCAGCATTTCCCCCCACCAAAATATTGCACGACACGATCTTACCACCATTTCCAAGCAAAGGTCTCGATTCCTCGAACTCATCAAGTAGTCTCTTTGATAGACTAGTTGCAACAATTAGACTGCAGCGTCAGACCCAACGGGGCATAGAAAGTTGCGGTGAGAAACTGAGAATCCGCTTGCCTGTACGCGCGCGGGGTCGAGGTCTTGATGCAGGCAGATCCCCGACGGCGCGTCCTCCTCGCCGGCCATTCTTCCGCCTCTCTCCAGCGCTGCCACATTGGGGTCGACGAACGAGGGAGCGGCGTCGCCGGGCAAGACCTTGCCATCGCCCTCGGCCGCGCGCCTCCCCGGCCTCTTCGCGGCGCCCCGCTGCTTCTTCGGCTCTGCGTGCCACAGCCCCCGCAGCCAGGCCCACGACCACGGCCGGGGCGCCCGCCGCCGGCGCTCACGAACCCACGGCTGGGGGTGGTCCTCGCCGAGACCCTCCCGGTCGCGACCGCGGCCGCGTGGTTCCAGCTCATCGGAGAGAGGGGGGAGGGGGGAGAAGCGCGGGGGTGGTCGAGCTCACCGGGCGGCGCCGCTGGTAAGGGTTTTTGCCGTTTTGGGCAGCAAAGGTGGTGCGGCGGCCCTCGTACGTGAGCAAAGTTGAAGCATTTTGGGGACTGTTGTACAGGCTGATGTGGAGCAAACTGATTGGCTTAGAATTAGCAGCCGGGTCCCCACCCCCTGAAATCAGGGGGGGCGAGCGAATTAGCGAGAGGGGGTCCGTAACAGACTCGTAAAACCCCCGTACGTCTAGGATTATCGCTCCCCAAAATGTTCAGAACCCGCTCCGCTCTTTCGATTTTCCTGGACCCGCGCGCAAAATCGCGAAACCAACCCCGGCCGCACGGATGGGCTTCTGGCCCAGTTCGGTGCGAGAAATAATAAGTACTCCCTCCGTGAGCATGAGCCCGGAATTCCCTATTCGCCGCATTCTGCGGCAAACTGTCGGCAGATCGCACACCATGGATCGTTCACGGGCCGGCCCGTGACGGGTAGTATATACAGAAAACATTCCGCAAAAAATGACCGAGAAAGGAATCGAACCTCAAACCATCGATCGTTCACGGGCCGGCCCGTGACAGGTAGTTTATACAGAAAAAATTACGCAAAAAATGACCGAGAGAGGAATCGAACCTCAAACCTCCCACGATTCGAGCTGCGTTGCTAGCAACCGGAGCTCCACAACACTAGTGCCGTATACATTGCCTATTATCTCTTTCTTATTTTCGCGTTTTTCATTTCATTATTCTTTTCCTTTCTTTCTCTTTATTTCTTGCTTTAGAAAAATTGCAATTTCAGAAAAAGCTCAACATATTCAATACTTTTGTTCGGCTTTAAGAAATTGTTCAAATTTATTTGTTCAGGTTTTCAAAAGACATGTTGTTCTTTTCAAAAAATGTACAAAATTTGTTTGTATTTTGAAAATTTGTTTGCTGTTTCAAATTTTGTTCTTGATTTTCAAAAAAATGTTCGTGTTATCAAATTTTTTAAAATTTTCGAAAAAATGGAATTTCACATTTTCCCCTATTTTGTAAATTTTGTTCGTATTTTCAAAAAATGTTTGTGTTTTCAAATTTGTTCAAATTTTCAAAAAAGTTTTGGAATTTCACATTTGTTCCCATTTTAAAAAAATTGTTTGCATTTTTCGTTTTTCCTTTTTCTTTTTATTTTTTTGTTCTCCTCTTTATTTTGTTTCAAAATTTCAAATATTGTTTGGAATTTCAAAAGGTGTTCTCTTTTTCAAAATTTGGCCAGATTTTTCAAAAAAATGTTCAGGAATTTCGAAAAATGTTTTGCACGTCCAAACTTTTGTTCACAATTTAAGAAAATGATTACATTCTCAAAATTTTGTTCACAATTTAAAATATGTTCACGTTTTAAAAAATGTTCTCATTTAGAAAAATTGTTCATGTTTTCATTTTTTCGTGAGGTTCATAAAACAAATTCCAGTTTCAAAAATTGTTCACAAATTTTAATAATGTTCGTGTTTTCGGATTTTGTCCAGGAGTTTCATATTTGCATTTTTAAGTTTGATTTTTGAATTTCAAAAAATATTCCCGTTTTAAAAAAGATATCATCATTTTCGAAAAATGTTCTATTTCAAATTGTCCATCATTTTCAAAAGTGGTCCTGTTTTGAAAAATATTCATCATTTTAGAAAGAAAACGCATTTCTTTCAGGAAATGTTTTGATTTTCCTGAAAATGTTTTCATATGTTAACGCTGCTTTTGAGTTCTTATAAGATTTCTTGCTACATATAATCAGCTATACCTGTCTGGCGTGGTGGTGTGCTGCAGCCGCTATCAATGCAAGGTCGTGAGCTTGAATCCTCGTGCCCTCCCATATTTTTACATCTTTTTGAAGTGATGCGGGCGTGGTCAACTGATGGGCTGGCCCAGTGAAGGCACCTGTGTGCGTCGCGCCGACTATTTGCCGCAAAATGCGGCAAATAGGAGCTCCCCTTCAGCCCCCCCTTCGAAAACCCAAAGCGTTCAAGAACAGCAGGTGATGAGAGGGACAGTTCAAGCATCCCGGTGAAGAATTTGGCGGGCTCCTTCGAGGAGCGCCGCTGGGCCCAATGAGTACATTCTGTTGGAACTGCCGCGGTGCGGGCAACGCCGCGACACTCCAAGAACTTCGCTCGCGAGGAAGCTTGCCCTGCCCTTTTATGTATTGTTGAAACTCAGATAGAGGGATCTAGGGTACAAAATTTAGCTGGCACTTTGGGTTATGAGAATGCTTATGCAGTTGATAGTGAAGGTAGAAGTGGTGGAATTGGATTTTTCTGGAATAATGAAATAAAGATTGAGGTTTTGGGTTATTCTTGTTATCATTTGGATGTTTCTGTAGAGGAAGAAGGTCATCAAGATGCTTGGAGGATGAGGTGTGTATATGGCGAGGCTCAAACACACTTGAGATATCGGACTTGGGATGTTCTAAAAAACATCAGTACAACTAGCTCTCTCCCATGGTTGTGCATAGGTGATTTTAATGAAGTTTTACGTCCCAGTGAACATGTGGGAATTGGGACGAGGAGCAATGCACAAATACAAGATTTCAGGGAAACAGTTGACATATGCATGCTAATGGATATCGGATACAAAGGCAGGCCTTGGACTTCTGAAAAGAGGGTTGTAGGAGGGACATACACTAGGTGCAGACTAGATCGCACGCTGGTCAATGCACAATGGATGGCTCGGTTTGCTTTAGCTAGTCTTGAGCATCTAACGGCGGCAACTTCAAACCATAGCGCACTCCTGCTTGATATTGGTCGGTGGCAGGGGAGCCCACAGGAGCGCACGTTCCGTTACGAAGCAGTGTGGGAAAAACATGTGGAGCTTGAAGGAGTTGTTCAGTTAGAATGAGCGGCACCGGGCACATGCAATAATGTTCAGGATCTTCACAATAAACTACAACATGTTTCTGCAGGCTTGACAAAGTGGATTAAACAGTCCTTTGGAAGTGTTAGAAAGGCTGAAAGGAGATCAAAGAGTTGAAGCGTAGACTGGACGAACTCCGGGGTGACCCACTTAGAGTTGCGCCATCACATGTCGAGCTAAAGACCAATGAAAGACTGATCGAACTCTATCACCGTGAAGAAATCATGTGGAGGCAACGAGCAAGAATTGAATGGCTGTCTTCGGGGGACAAAAATACTAAGTTTTTTCATCTTCGTGCGAGCCTAAGGAGAAAGAAGAACATGATCAAGGCACTAGAAAATTCCTTGGGTATGTTGGTGGAAGATCCGGCTGAATTGAAGGCAATGGCAAATGCTTTTTATCACAATCTGTATACTTCAGAGGGAGTGCAAGGTATCCAGCAGGTCATAGACCATGTACCTAGAAAGGTGACTTAGGCTATGAATGCAGACTTGTGTGCACCTTATACCAGTAAAGAGGTAAAGACAACGCTCTTTCAGATGTTTCCCACTAAAGCACCTGGCCCAGATGGCTTCCTGCATTGTTTTATCAGAAGCATTGGGATGTATGCGGAGAGGACGTGACGAAAATCGTTCTTAGAATAGTAAAAGGGAAGGAGAGCCCGGAGTGCATCAGTGACACAATGCTTGTGCTGATTCCCAAGGTGACTAATCCCAACCTGCTCTCGCAGTACAGGCCGGTCAGTTTATGCAATGTGCTTTATAAGATTGCGTCGAAGGTGGTTGCAAACAGACAAAAATTGTCCGTCCAGATATCATTTCAGATGAGCAATCCGCTTTTATCCCAGGTAGATTAATCACGGATAACATCATATGTGCCTATGAATGTTTACACTTCATGAAGAGAAGCAGGTCAAAAAATAATAGCTTTTGTGCTTTGAAGCTAGATATGATGAAAGCCTATGATAGGTTGAAGTGGTCTTATTTGAGGGCCATAATGGAGAAATTGGGTTTTGCAGCATGTTGGATTGACACAGTAATGGCCATGGTTTCTTCAGTTTCTTTTTCGGCGTTTTTTAATGGAGAATGACTCAAGCGTTTTTATCCATCCAGAGGAATTCGGCAAGGGGATCCTATCTCACCTTACCTATTTTGATTGCAGCAAAGGGCCTTTCGTTCCTCCTGAAATCCAATTCTCAGTCATCACTACTGACAGGTATTAAAGTGGCACCAACGGCCCCAGCAGTGAACCACCTTTTATTTGCAGATGACAGCCTGTTGCTTTTCAAGTCTAGTGTTGAGGTTGCAGAAAGAGTTTCAAACCTACTGAACATGTATTGCAATGCTTCGGGTCAGAAAATCAATAATGAAAAATCATCAATTTTCTTCAGCAAAGGGTGTCCACAGATGACCAAAGATGGAGTCAAAAACCAACTGAATGTTCACAATGAATCCCTCAATGAACGTTACCTTGGAATGCCGACAGATGTGGGTTAGTCGAAGAATGGCAAGTTTAAATACTTGCGCGATAGAGTTTGGGAGAAAGTGAAAGGGTGGATGCAAAAGCTCTTGTCGGCTGCAGGGAAGGAAATCCTCATTAAATCCGTAGCGCAAGCAATCCCAGTTTTCTCCATGTCTTGTTTCAGACTACCAATGGGACTGTGCGACAATGTGGCATCTATTATCTGCCAGTTCTGGTGGGGCAGCAAAAGGGGGAAACGAAAGCCTGCATGGGTAGCATGGGATATCATGACCAAACCAAAGCACATGGGAGGAATGGGTTTTCGAGATCTAGAGCTATTCAACTTAGCATTGCTTTCGAGACAGGTGTGAAGATTGTTGAATGAGACCGAAAGCTTGAGTGTGAGGCTACTGAAGGCAATTTACTATCCAGATGTTTCGCTTCTTCAGGCAGAGATGGGATCGCACCCGTCATAGATTTGGAGAGCTATTCTAGATGGCCGAGATGTGCTGGATCAAGGTGTGATCAGAAGAATTGGTGATGGAGCCTCTACCAATATTTGGGACCATAACTAGATCCCACGATCGAGCTACAAGAGACCGATCACCTCTTTGGTTCAAGCCCCGCCACAAATGGTTTCGGACCTTATTGAGACGGCGACGACTTCATGGAGAGAAGGGTTGATTCGATCGGTGTTCACTGCTTTCGATGCGGAAGAAATTTTAAAAATTCCCTTGTGCACAATGTTAGACAATGTAAATGTGTACGTACGTGGTGATGTATAAACCACGTACGTGTGTAGTATGGGTTGCGTGTGTTGTACTCTAGGTAGTTTAGGTTGGTTAGGATTGATCTCTATCTTGTATAGATCTTAGCTTGAGGATCAATCCACCAACAACCTGAACTACCAACCTTGTACCGATGATCTATAAATAACACGCAACGCGTCCCTGCTAATGCATATGCTTCAACCAATTTTACATGGTATTCAGAGCCTAACCTCTAAGCACATCCCAAACCCTAGCCATGGCCTCAAGCTCCACCGCCGCCGCCGCTGCACCAGCCCTCATTCCCATCGCCGAACGCCTCCATCGCTCCAACTTCCTAGTGTGGCGTGCCCAAGCCATTGCTGCCATCCGCGGCACTCAGCTCGTCGCCTACATCAACCCCGACAGAAAAGATCCGGCGCCCAAGCTCATGGACAAGGAGGGCAAGCCAACAGATGCACCCAATCCGGCGTACGAGATCGCCAGGGCACAGGATTCCCAGGTTCTGAGTTTTCTGTTCAATTCAGTCTCACCTCCTGTGATGATCCAGATTGCCCACTGCACCACGGCCTCGGCAGCATGGACTGCCATCACGGAGATGTTCATCTCCCAAACCCAGGCGCACGTGGTGAACACGAGGATCGCCCTGTCAAATACCAAGAAGGGCACGTCCACTATCGCCGAGTATATCGGCCGCATGAAGGCGCTCGGAGATGAGCTAGCTTCTGTTGGGAAGCCCCTCACCGACGATGACATGGTGTCATACATACTCGCCGGCCTCGACTTCGACTACATGGGCTTCATCTCCTCCCTGTGTGCCAGGGCCGAGCCGATCAAGGTGAACGAGCTCTACTCCCTCCTCGTCGGCTTCGAGAACAGGCTCGCCATGTTCGATGGTGGGCATCAATCCTCTCACTCATCCGCCAACGCCGTCTCTCGTGGTGGTGGCCGTGGCGGACGAGGGGGTGGTCGTGGAGGTGGCCGCAGAGGTGGAGGCGGTGGCCACGGGCAAGGCCGTGGAGGTCGCGGCCAAGGTGGAGGCCGCAACGATCTCCCTGAGGTCTTTTGTCAGATCTGCTCCAAGCCCAACCATGTTGCTATGGAGTGCTACCGCCGCTTCGACATTGCGTTCACCAAGGAGAAGAGCGCAGAGGCTGTCAACACCAACACCAGCTCCTACGGGGTCGACACCAACTGGTACATCGACACAGGGGCCACAGATCACATCACCAGTGAGCTTGACAAGCTCACCATGAGGGAGAAGTACTCCGGCCAGGATCAAGTGAACATGCCCAACGGCGCAGGTATGAAAATTAGCCATGTTGGTCAAGCCTATATTCATACCCCCACTCGCAATCTTCATCATAAAGACATATTGCATGTTCCTAAAGCAACCAAGAACTTGATCTCTGCTCATCGATTATCTCATGACAATCATGCCTTTCTTGAAACTCATCCACACTATTTCTTTGTCAAGGACAAGGCAACGAAGAAAACCCTCCTGCAAGGCAGATGTAGGGGTGGCCTCTATCCCCTTTCATCTGCACCTTTGAGCTCGGGCAGGCAGGCGTTTGGTGCCACCAAGGTCTCTCCATCAAGGTGGCACAGCCGATTAGGTCACCCTTCATCAACAACCGTTCAGCATGTTCTTAGGAAAAATAAAATTTCCTTTTCAAATAGTGAGTTTAATAAAGAGAGTATATGTGATGCTTGCCAAAAAGGCAAAAGTCACCAACTCCCCTATCCAAATTCCAGTAGTGTTTCCAATGCTCCTTTAGAGCTAGTTTTTTCTGATGTATGGGGGCCTGCCCGAGATTCTATTAATAGAAAGAATTATTATGTGAGTTTCATCGACGATTTCAGCAAGTTCACTTGGATTTACATCCTTAAACATAAGTCTGAAGTGTTCAAAATATTTCATGAATTCCAAGCTCTTGTTGAACGATGCTTTAATCGTAAAATCATCACCATGCAAACAGATTGGGGTGGTGAGTACGAGCGTCTAAACTCCTTCTTTCGGCAAATTGGCATCACTCATCACGTCTCCTGCCCTCACGTGCACCAGCAAAATGGGTCGGCCGAAAGAAAACATCGGCATCTTGTGGAAGTAGGACTTTCACTATTAGCACATGCCTCCATGCCCTTGAAATTTTGGGATGAGGCTTTCATAGCTGCCACCTACCTTATCAACAGAACTCCCAGTAAGGTGATAAATCTTGAAACACCTCTCGTACGATTGTTCCAGGAAAAACCAAACTATCATGCTCTCCGCATCTTTGGGTGCGCTTGTTGGCCTAATCTTCGCCCATTCAATTCTAAGAAGCTTGAATTCCGCTCCAAACGTTGTGTTTTTCTTGGTTATAGCAATCTCCATAAAGGGTTCAAGTGTTTGGATGTAGCTGCCGGACGGGTTTATATATCTCGTGACGTCGTGTTTGATGAAACCGTGTTTCCTTTTGCCTCACTAAACCCCAATGCCGGTGCTCTCCTTAGGTCCGAAGTTCTTCTTCTTCCTGAAAATTCTGTCACCAATGAGCCTCTTGATCATGGGGATGAAATTAGTGCTAATCCATCGGTTAATTTTCATGCAAATCCTGCCATAAACTTTGGAGGAAATCCTGTTCCGCGTCATGATTTTATGCAGGAACAGCCTGATGCGGAACACGAGGAGGATCCAGGTGCTGGCAGCGACAGTTCTGCAGGCGGCGATCCCGAGCAAAATCTCTCGACCGCCGCGCCTGCAGGTGGGGACAGCGACCGGTCCACGCGCTCTCCCACGCACGACAGCGACCGGCCCACGCGCACGCCTCCGCCTGCTGACACTGACTGCGGGCCCGCTGGGAGTAGCCCCACAGCGCACTCCGGATCAGGCGGGTCCAAGGGCGGTACGGCGGCCCCTCCGAGCCGCCAGGTGGCGGCCTCTGCACCGTGCGTTAACGCAGGGGAGCGGCGGGCCCTCGACAGCATCTCTGGGTCTGCCGCGTCTGCTGCTGATTCTGTCGAGATCCGCCTCGGATCGGGAGCGCCTGCTGATCCTGTCGAGATCCGTCTCGGATCGGGTGCCCCTGGCTCCTCTGCGGCAGATCCGGTGGGATTTTCTGCGCCAGCTGCGGGATCATCTGCGTCAACCGTTGTCGCACCCGAACAAAATCGACGTACGTGCTCTCAGCATGGTATTGCAAAACCCAAAGTACGTACAGATGGTACGGTCAGGTATGGTAAAACTAAGTTTGCTGGTCTTACTACTACAGAAGAACCACATAGTCTACATGAAGCCTTTGCATGTAAACAATGGAAAAATGCAATGGATGAGGAATATAGTGCATTAATCAAAAACAAAACTTGGCACCTAGTTCCTCCGGCCAAGGGAAGAAATATTATTGATTGCAAATGTGTTTATAGAGTTAAAAGAAAGGCTACCGGAGAAATAGAGAGATACAAAGCCAGGCTAGTTGCAAAAGGTTTTAAACAAAGATATGGCATTGACTACGAGGACACTTTTAGTCCAGTTGTTAAAGCTGCTACTGTCAGACTTGTTCTATCTATTACAATATCAAAAGGTTGGAGTCTTCGTCAGTTGGATGTGCAGAATGCGTTCCTTCATGGCGTTCTAGAGGAAGAAGTGTATATGAGACAACCTCCTGGGTACGAGGTGAAAAACAAGCAACACTATGTATGTAAGCTTGATAAGTCTTTGTATGGGTTGAAACAAGCACCTAGAGCATGGTATTCTAGGTTAAGTGAAAAACTTCAAAAGCTTGGTTTCAGACCATCAAAGGCCGACACGTCATTATTCTTTTATAGCAAAGGCAAGATCACCATCTTTATGCTTGTGTATGTCGATGACATTATTGTGGCTAGCTCTTCACAGGAGGGAACTACAGCATTGTTGGAAGATCTCAGAAGGGATTTTGCCTTAAAAGATCTCGGTGACTTGCACTATTTCTTGGGAATAGAGGTGAAGAAGGTCAAGGATGGTATACTTCTAACTCAAGAAAAATATGTATCAGATGTACTAAAACGTGCTGGTATGATGAATTGCAAAGTGTCAAATATGCCTCTGTCCACATCCGAAAAGCTCTCTAAGGAAAATGGTGAAATCTTGGGAGCTCATGATTCTACAAATTACAGAAGTGTGGTAGGTGCATTGCAGTACTTGACTTTGACAAGGCCTGATATATCCTTCTTTGTCAATAAAGTATGTCAATTCTTGCACTCTCCTACCCTTGAACATTGGACTGCAGTAAAAAGAATTCTTAGATATCTTAGAGGAACCATGAGTACTGGACTGAAATTTTCCAAGTCAAGTTCTACATTGGTAAGTGCCTTTTCAGATGCAGATTGGGCAGGATGTCCAGATGACAGAAGGTCCACAGGTGGTTTTGCTGTTTTCTTTGGACCCAACTTGATATCTTGGAGTGCACGCAAACAAGCAACAGTATCAAGGTCTAGTACTGAGGCAGAATACAAGGCGTTAGCAAATTCCACAGCTGAAATTATATGGGTTCAAACTCTGCTAAAAGAGTTAGGTGTGACACATTCACCAGTTGCATGTCTTTGGTGTGATAATATTGGTGCCACTTACCTTTCAGCAAACCCAGTATTTCATGCAAGGACGAAACATATTGAAGTGGATTATCACTTTGTGAGAGAAAGAGTAGCCAAGAAGCTACTGGACATCCGTTTCATTCCCACCAATGATCAAGTTGCAGATGGCTTCACCAAAGCCCTATCGTGGCGTAAATTGGAAGATTTCAAGAGCAATCTCAACTTGGTAAGTTATGATTGAGGGGAGTGTTAGACAATGTAAATGTGTACGTACATGGTGATGTATAAACCACGTACGCGTGTAGTATGGGTTGCGTGTGTTGTACTCTAGGTAGTTTAGGTTGGTTAGGATTGATCTCTATCTTGTATAGATCTTAGCTTGAGGATCAATCCACCAACAACCTGAACTACCGACCTTGTACCGATGATCTATAAATAACACGCAACGCGTCCCTACTAATGCATACGCTTCAACCAATTTTACACACAAGACAGGTTGATGATTTTTGGTCGTGGGGTGAAGAACCGCGAGGAAACTTTTCAGTTGCATCGTCGTATCGCATGTTAGTTCGTACTAAGTTTGACAGAGAAGGATGGCTAGACGCACGTGAAACACCATCTAGCAGTGAGGGGAACAACAAGGAATGGAGAGCTGTATGGAAAGTTGAGGTGCCAAGCAAGATTAGGGTGTTTTTATGGCGACTTGCGTGACACTCTATCCACTAGGCCGATGTTTTGCACAGGAGGAATATGGCGAAGACAGGTGCATGCGGGCTGTGTGGGTCGCTCAATTCTTGGAGACATGCGCTACTGAACGCCCGATGGCGCGCTGCACTTGGGCGCTTTCTTCTGAGGCCATACTTGATCAGCTGAGTATCCAACAACATGAGTGCCCCAAACAGTGGTTATTTGCGATGCTGGGAGCTTTAAAATCTGATGAGTTTGTCCGGTTTGAAGTGTCACTCTGGGCCATGTGGGGAGCAAGAAGAAAAGCATTGCATGAAGGTCTGTTCAAGTCACCCCAAGCGACGAATGGTTTCATCAACTCTTATTTATCTGAGCTTCAAGTCTCAGTTACCACAAGGGTAGGATCGGAGGGGGGGGGGGTGCACCGCGCCCCTCAGCCTGGATCGCCCCTCCGGAAGGTTATGCAAAGTTGAACGTGGATGCTGCAGTTGGGCGCGGGGGTCCGATTTGGAGCTGTGGCTGCGATCTGCAGAGAACGAGATGGAAGTTTTCTGGGGGCATCGGCTCTTATCTTCAGACACATCAACGATCCAGCTACACTAGAAGCTTTGGCGGTGAGAGAAGGCCTTGATCTTGCGACAGACTTAAATCTCCAGAGAGTACATGCTGCTACAGATTGCAAGGGCATTGCGAACGAGATCGGGAGTAGAAGTACTGCGGTCTATGGACCAGTCATTAGGGAAATTGAGTTACAAGCGTCTTCTTTTGTTTCTTGTAACGTACTTCATGAGTTTAGGAGCTTAAATTTTGATGCTCACAACCTAGCAAAGCATGCTTTAATTCTTGGGGCTGGCCGTCATGTTTGGTTAGGCCAGACCGAGGGCATTTCTTTCGTCCATGTAAACATTGTGACGTCTTGATAAAGCTTTGCAAAATTGCCTCAAAAAAAGCCTGAAGTAGTGATCTATTTCTCAAAGAAAAAACTAAAGTAGTGATCTGATTCTCAAAAAAAACTAAAGTAGTGATCTATCTCTCGCAAAAAACTAAAGTAGTGGTATTTTAGGGAAAAAATAAAAATACAATTTGTGGAAAAGATAACAAAGCGGGATCCAGGAAAATTGAAAAAACAAAACACAATTTGTGCGAAAACACGGTTTTTTTCACGAGAGGAACGACCGTGCCTCTCAGAAACGAAAAAATGCGTTTGTTTTTCTTCCGGGGAGGCACGGTTTTGCTTCCGCGAGAGGCACGACCATACCTCTTTGAACGGGAAAAAAAACGTGTTTTTTTATTCTTCTGCGAAAGGCACTTTTTTGCTTTCGTGAGAGGCGTGGTTTTGCTTTAGCGAGAGGCACGGCCGTGCCTCTCGAAAACGGAAAAAACGTGTTCCTTTTTTCTTCCGCGAGAATCATGTTTTTTCCTTCCGCTAGAGGCATGGATTTACTTCTGTGAGAGTCACGGTCATGCCTCTCGGAAACGGGAAAAACACATTTTTTTCCTTCCACGAGAGTCACGGGCTTACTTCTCGTGGAGGCATGGATTTGCTTCTGCGAGAGGCACAATCATGCCTCTTTCGAAAAGGAAAAACATGTGCTCTCAGTTCGGTTTTTTCGTCCATTTTTTCCTAATAAAAATTCGTCAGAACCTATCAATATGGAATCTAGTTTGAAGATGAACCCAACAATGAAAAAGATTCAAGATTTAGACACATGGTTTAAGAGATAAAACATTTTGAAATGGATCTACGAAAAAAGGAAAAACTCTCAGGTTGTGACAAGTGACTCACATGCAGTGCGCAACTTATCGCAATCTGAGGAAGTGGGACTGACCTTTGCAAGGAATACTCCTTAATGATGTGGCTGGATCTCAGTCGATTGAGACTTAAGCAAGTATCAGTCAAGTGACACAACATATTATAGAAAGAAAGAAAAAATGTAAAGAATTTTTTGCATGGATCTCCATGTAATATCTCATGGATATAGCATCGACTGAGACTTTGTTAAGTTTCGGTCGACTGAGATTTAACAACCCCACTCCTTAATTAGTGATTTCGAGTGATCTAAGAGCATCTATAGCCGCCAACCCTGTCTCAGATGCCCAGGCGGACGACCTGGTCACTAACCGGTCACAAAAAGGCGACCCATACGGACTTCTAAACTGCCCTCAAACACCCGGACTGATCGGCACCCCTCATATCCAGCCCAAATACGGGAATGATATGGGGCGCCCGCGCGCGTCCGCCATGTCGAACCCGACAACCCCGCCCTTTCTCAAATTGCACCAAATCTATCCCACTCGCCCTACCGGATCCATTTGCTCTCGGGTCGTCCCAGGCACGGCCTTCAAGAAGTTGTACCCACGCGCCATTCCGTAGGCACTGGTCCCACCGATGATGCTGCTAGATATTGCCCTCGTAGTCCACCACCGGGGCCCCAGCATGCTCCCTGGCGCTGAAATACGAACTTGATCGCTGACTGAATAAGCATATGATCCAAGCTCGTGTGAATGAAATGCAAGAGGAGTTTTTTTTAAGGGCAAGAAGAGTTATTAACAGTCTTTTTGTTATTGTTTACTCCCTCCTACGTTTCCGAGGAATAAGACATATTTTGTTTCTGTAAGACAAGATTTTGACCAACAATTGCCTTTTCAATATTTAACTTATGTGATGATACCATCACTATCATAACAAAGTATTCTTAAATATGAATCTAGTGACACAAATTTCATGTCATATAATCTTGGATTTATGAAGTAATTATTGGTCAAATGCATGTTTCAACCTTCCCCTATGCCGCGGCTAGGGTTTTCCTTCCTCCTGGCGATCTAATCGCCGGCGAGTCCCTATCCAACACAAACTCGTCCTCCCTGGCAATCAAACGCCAGCGAGTCCTTTGCATCTACAAAACCTCTCCCGTCGTAGGGTTTGGGCCTGTCTTGTCCCACGATCCGATCACAATGGCATCGGCGGCGGACGCCCAGTCGGGAACGAGCGACAGGGGTAGCACCGCTATGAAGTCGGATCTAGGAGATTTCCTGGAACAACTTAACTTGGAAGAAGAGGAATTCGATGATCGTGTTATCGATGAGGATGATCCTGAAATCAACGAAAGCGTCAGATGGCTTGCCCTAGCTAGGGTTCACACGGACAAGTCTTTCAGCCAGACTGCTTTCTACAGGGAGATGCGCGCGGCGTGGAACACAGCCCAGCCGGTTAGGTTTCGACCGGTTGGACCGAATCTGTTCGTCGTTCAAGCCTCCTGTCTTGGAGATTGGGAGCGCATGCTTGATCAAGGCCCTTGGCTATTTCGGAATATGCTCGTGTTGATGTGCCCATATGATGGTTTTACCAAGGCAGAGGAGATACCTATGACCTTCATGCCAATCTGGCTTCAAATTCACAAGCTTCCTGAAGGTTTTTGCAAGGAGAAGATTGTGCAACATCTACTCCGGAACTCGGGTAAGATCTTGGAGATGAGGCTGAACGGAAACACTAGAGGGGATTATATCAGGATAAGAATACGCCATGACATTAGCCAGCCTCTCACAAAATTTATTAGCATTGTTCGAGGCCATGAAAGGCAAGTGTTCCTGGTGCGTTATGAGAAATTGGCCAGATTTTGCAGCGTCTGCGGCTTGATTGGCCATGAGTACAAAGAATGTGGCAATGGCATTTATGAGGAAAAGGATACGAAATATAGGGTGTGGTTGTATGCTGATGGCCCTAATAGACAACGTCAGGAGGAAAATCCGGTGCGAGGAGGGGCAAGGCAGTATGATGCTACACCCCAGCAGACTAAGGCTGGCATGGGGGCGGTTGACCCTGATATTCTGGATACAACTACAAGTCCCTCAAAGTCTGGCCATACTTCCATGCAGGTGGATCCGGCGGCCAGGAAAAGGTTAGCTATGGATGGTGTGAACTCTGATGAGGTGCTCGGTGCCCAGAAAGCAAAAGAGGATGTTCCTGCGCTAACCCTTGGTAAGGGAGAGGATGATGGGACCAATTCACCTAGCAGTAGTAGTGGAAGCAAGTGAGCAAAAACTAGTTCAGACGGTGCAACAGGCGAAAAGTTGGCGGCCTCCTTGAGGGAGGACCGCCGGGCACAATGAGTCTGTTATG
>NC_041383.1:703379726-703392784 GCF_002162155.2 Triticum dicoccoides
ACCACCGGACAGTTCGCGAGGTTTTGGCCCTCTCTAAAGCCAATTCCCCGGGGCTCATTTTCTTATCTGAAACTAGACAAGCCTCAAATAAAATGGAGCGACTTAAGTTGAGACTACAGATGAAAGGTTTTGCGGGAGTGTCAAGTCAGGGTCTTAGTGGAGGCCTTGCTCTTTACTGGGATGAGAGTTTGCAAGTTACAGTCCTTGATGCATGTGCACGATATATAGACGTGCGGATAGTGGATGCTGCGAACGATAAATCTTGGAGGACAACCTTTGTGTATGGCGAGCCGAGAGTGGAGAATCGGCATCGTATGTGGAGTGCTCTATCTGATCTTAGGGCAGTTTCTATTGAACTGTGGTTAGTGTGTGGAGATTTTAATGAAGCTATGTGGCAACATGAGCACTTTTCTCAATCACAACGGTCTGAAAGTCAAATGCAAGTGTTTCATGATTGCCTGTTAGCATGCGAATTGTGGGATCTTGGTTTTAGTGGCGTTCCTTTCACATACGATAACGGCGAGTTTGGAGAGAGGAACGCACGAGTCCGTCTTGATAGGGCTTGTGCGGACGAGGCATGGAGGGACTTGTTCCCCCTCACGCAGGTGATTCATCTTGCTACTTCCTGCTCGGATCATGCGCCGGTACTAGTTCGCTTATCTTCGTCACCACCAAGAACTAGGCCGGCATCTCGATATGAGATCATGTGGGAGAGACATTCGGGCCTCTCCTCGGTTGTGGCAGAACGCTGGGAGCGGAGCCGGCCGTCGGGTAACCTTGGTGCGGTCCGTGACGCACTGAAAGAGATGATGAACAAGCTGCGATCTTGGAGCAAAGAGAACTTTGGGCATGTCATATCTGACCTGGAAAAGCTGCGCGCGGAGTTGGCGGTCCTGCAGCTTCGTGACGCTGACAGAAACCTGATAAAACAGAAGATGCATCAACTAGATGAACTCCTCTATAGGGAGGAAATGCTTTGGCTTCAGAGATCTCGAATAACATGGTTGAAGGAGGGAGAGCGAAATACGGCATACCTCCACCATCGCGCGGTGTGGCGGGCTAGGCGGAACTATATCCAACGCCTATGGCGTGCGGATGGTACGTGGTGTTCTGTCCCGACGGATATGCAGCGAATGGCTATGTCGTATTTCAAGGAGGTGTATACAAAGGACCCAACCTTGACGCCGGAGGTCATTTTGGAGAGTATTGCATGGAAAGTAACCCAAGGTATGAATGATATACTATGTGCTCCGTTCTCAGAGAAGGAGGTGTCTGATGCTTTATTTCAGATCGGTCCCCTTAAAGCACCAGGGACGGATGGTCTCCCAGCGAGATTTTTTCAACGAAATTGGGCAGTGTTGAAATCTGAAATTACAGCTGTTGTGGTGGAGTTATTTAGGTCAGGTGCAATGCCAGACAGTATCAATGATACGGCTATTGTTCTTATTCCGAAAATCCATTTCCCCAAGGAGCTTAAGGACTTTAGACCGATAAGCCTATGCAAATGTCATTTATAAGATCATTTAAAAATGTTTGGTGAATAGGCTAAGGCCAATGCTGGCAGAGTTAATATCGGAGAATCAGAGTGCTTTTGTCCCCGGAAGACTTATTTCAGATAACTCTATAATTGCGTTTGAATGCATTCATCATATACAGTCAATGAAACAAAACAGGCCGGCGGCGTGTGCTTACAAGCTTGATCTATCAAAGGCATATGATCGTGTCGATTGGGATTTTTTGGAAAGTGCACTTCGCAAATGGGGATTCGCTGAACAGTGGATATCGTGGATTATGGTGTGTGTCAGATCCGTCAAATACTCTGTCAAATTCAATGGACAATTGCTGGAGAGTTTTCTTCCTTTAAGAGGACTAAGGCAAGGTGACCCTTTATCACCGTTTTTGTTTCTCTTTGTTGCTAATGCTCTTTCTGCTTTATTGTCAAAGTCAGTGGCTGAAGGTGCCTTAAAGGGCGTAGCAATTTGTCGTGGGGCACCAGTTATTTCCCACCTTCTTTTTGCGGATGATATTATGCTGTTATTTGAGGCTTCGGGCCAGCAGGCCCTCATTGTCAAGGGGTTGTTGAACACTTATACCTCAGCTACGGGTCAACTCATTAACCCAGAGAAGTGTTCCATCCTTTTCTTAGACAATTGCTCTGTTGTGGTGGTAGATGATGTCAAGAGTATCCTGGAATTTAAGCAGCAAGTGTTCGAACCTAAGTACCTTGGCCTTCCTGTTCCGGAAGGAAGAGTGCACAAGGGACAATTTGAATCACTACAAGAAAGGTTGAGGAAGAGATTAATTGATTGGAGTGAACAATATGTCTCAACGGGCAACAAAGAAATCTTGATCAAGGCTGTAGCGCAAGCAATACCTACATATGTTATGAGTGTATTTCGGCTACCGGCCTCTATGTGTGATGACTTAACACGTATGATGAGACAGTATTGGTGGGGAGTAGAGAATGGAAAGAGGAAAATGGCCTGGCTCAGCTGGGAGAAAATGATCTTGCCCAAGGATATGGGGGGCATGGGTTTTAGCGATATGAGGGTGTTTAACCAGGCGCTTCTTGCAAAACAAGCCTGGAGGTTGCTTGGAAGTCCTGATAGTTTATGTGCTCATTTGCTACGAGCTAAATATTTTCCCAATGGGAATCTACTTGATACAGTCTTTCCCTCTGGTTCGTCTGCTGTATGGAAGGGAATCATGTTTGGTCTCAAGCTTTTCAAGAAAGGGCTAATATGGCGTGTGGGCGATGGTTCACTAATCAGAACATGGAGGGACCCATGGATCCCGAGGAGAGATGACTTCAAGCCAATCACTCCAAAAGGAAATTGCAGATGCAATTGGGTAGCGGACTTCCTTGATGAATCAGGTGCATGGAATATGGAATTGCTACGGCGATACTTCTGGGATATGGACGTCCGGGAGATAGTGAAGATCAGGACGTCGCCCAGGCAAGGTCAAGACTTCCTGGCATGGTTTCCAGAAAAGAGTGGGGTGTTTACGGTCAAGAGTGCATATCATTTGGCAGCTGAGAGCCATGTGGAACACGATGCAGGCTCATCTAGCAATAACCCGAGTGGACACAGAACCATATGGAGACGCGTATGGGATGCTCAGGTTCCACTCAAAATGAGAATAATGGCGTGGAAGGCCGTGTCGGGTGCTTTAGCAACGAACCACTGTAAGAAATATAGGCATATATCAACTCGAGATACCTGCCTGCTCTGTGGCACAGAAAAGGAGACCAGTTTCCATGCGCTGGTCACCTGTGATTATGCTCGAGCAGTGTGGACGCAGATGCGGTTAGTTTGGAACCTTCCTGATCATCAGCCGCTTCGAGACACGGGAAAGGAGTGGCTCCTGAATATTCTCATGAATTGTACTGATGAAATGCGGGATTGCACTATCATGTTAATTTGGAGGATCTGGTCATTGCGGTCGGACATGGCGCATGGCAAAGAGGTTCCGACCCCGGCGGTGACGGCTGAGTACCTCTAGAGTTACATGCACTCACTACACTTGGTGAGGAAGTACTCGACGGAGGAGATTATCAAGGGGAAGATGGTGGTTCACAACGAGGATCCGGTCAGGCCGCGTGGTGAAACAACGCGGCTGCCATGGCCGCGACCGGCAGAAGGCCAAGCTGCACTTTCGGTCGACGGATCGTTTTCTTCATCGGATGGGTCTGCAGCAGCGGGCATGTAAGTGCATCTAGTGCCCCTTAGTGATTTTGGTGTATTGAAGACTTATAGGTTAAGGTACTAATGCGTTTGTGAGTGTACACATGTCTATAAGTCTATGAGGAGTTTGATATTTACAGAGAAAGTCAACCCCTAAAAATGAATATCTTCGACTGAAGATTTTGGTATTCCTAAAGACTTTCATGAAGACTTTGAAAGTGAAGAAATTGGTGTATCCGTGAAGACTTGATATTCATGCGAGGAATATGAAGCTTGAAGACTTTCGTTTTCATAGTTTTGTTTTTCTCTTTCTTGGGTCATAGAAAACACCGTACTGTTAAAGAGGGTCGAGGAAATACTAAGGAAAAAATTTCCATGTGATGCTCAACTCAAAATCCTACACCTACCAAACCCTTCGAGTGAAGCCTTTGGAAATCTCATACAGTTCAGTCAATTTCTTCAGTGACAGAGACGGAGTTCTTTTGGTCGCTGAGGAATTTGTTCTGACTGAGGAGTTAGGAATTCGCCAGTGCGGATTGCCTACACAGTGAGGAACATGATAGCCCTGAGGAATTTGAGAGTCAAATTTCTGACCGTTGCTGTGCTGTGCGCCAGCTGTCCCAAAATATCTTATCCACCTAATGGTCATATCATACAAGGGCATTTATGTCTTATCATGTTGGTATGCTCCCTAGGCTATAAATAGCCCCCCTACAACCACTAGCTGGTTGGCTGCTCCGAGAGAAACTGACACTTGTCATTTGAGAGCAACCCATCCTCCGAGGACTTTGAGCGAAAATCATCGAGTGAGGAAAAACCCAAACCCAAACACCTACAAACCCAAAGTGATTGAGCATCACTGAAGAGATTGATCCTGCGTGGATCCCACGCTTGTTACCTTTGAAGACTGTGCTTCTTCCAGACGGTTAGGCGTCATGGTCTAGAGCATCCAAGAGGAATTGTGGATCGCCAAGTGACCGAGTCTGTGAAGGTTTGGAAGTCGCCTGAAGACTTACCACGAGTGATTGGACGAGGTCTGTGTGACCTTAGTTCAAGGAGAATACGGTGATGACTTGATGTCCTGAGCTGCTTGCTCAGCGACTAGGTGTCCGGGACTGTGTGTCCTCGAGTTTAAATACTCAGCCGCTCCAACCAGACGTAGAACTGAGACATCAGTTGGAACTGGTCTACCAAATCATTGTCTTCACCAACCTTACTGGTTCTATTTCCTCAAGTCTTTCATTTCCTCATTACTGTGTTGAGTGATTGTTCATATCTGTGTTTGAAGACTTTGACTGAAGACTTTCTCAATTTCCTCAGTTCAATTTCTTCAGTCTGTTTGTCTTCATCTTGTGTTATCATGTGTTTACGTTTCCTGTACTATGTGCTTGTCTTCATTGCATCATGATGACTATGTCTGTATCCTGTTATGCTTACTTCTGAGTACTTATTCCGCTGCTAGTAGTTCTTCGCTAAGGAATTTCCTCACCGGCAAATTCCTCAGTGAAGAATTCATAAAAATCGCCTATTCACCCCCCTCTAGTCGATATAACGCACTTTCAATTGGTATCAGAGCAAGGCACTCCCTTGTTCTGTGTGATTTTGGTTTAACCACCTGGAGTTCTAGTTATGTCAACTGCAGGTATGATCAAGGTCTCCGCTGGGTGTCCTACCTTCCATGGCACGGACTACCCCTACTGGAAGAATAAGATGCGAATGCATCTTGAAGCAATTGACAATGATCTCTAGTACGTTGTGGAAAATGGTGTTCCCTCAGTCACACCTTCTCTGAATGCTGCTGATGTGAAGAGATTCAAGCAACTTGATTCTCAAGCAAAGAATATCATTTGTGGTCATCTGAGCAAAGGACAGTATGGAAGAGTGAGTGCTTTGGAAACTGCTAAGCTTATCTTGGATAGGCTCTCCAAAGTAAACGAAGGAGTCTCAACTCAACGTGACTCTCGTGTTGATGTTCTTCGCAATCTCTTCAACCGCTTCAAAAGACTCGACAATGAAAAAGTTCAGCAAACCTTCAATCGCCTCACTGACATCTCAAATGAGCTTCAAGCGCTTGGCGCCACTGACATCACCGACCATGAGGTGGTGAAGAAATTGCTGAGATCGCTAGATTCTTCATTTGATACTCTGGCACTGATGATACAAGAATGTGCTGATTACAAGTCACTAGATCCCGCTGATATCCTCGAGAGGCTAAATACTCATGAGTTCCAGCTTGCTGAAAAGAGAGATCTCTATGGTTCAAGCTATGGCAAAACACGTGCCCTGAAGGCCAAGGATGTGTCTGAATCTGAATGTGAAGATTCTGGTAGTAGCCTTGGTGATCCTGAAGAATTGAGCCAGGAGCTAGCACTGCTTGTGAAGAAGTTCCAGAAGTTCTCGAGACGTGGTCACTTTGGAAAATCCTGAAGGAGCAGTGATTCCTCATCAAGTGACTATAAGAGAAGACTTTGCCACAAATGCAAGAAACCTGGTCACTATATTCAGGATTGTCCTCAGTGGGAAAAGGAATTAAAGAAGAAGAAACACAAGGATTACAGTTCTGATGACGCTAAGAAGAAGAAGAAATCTTCAAAATCTTCATCATCAAAATCCTCGAAGTCTTCATCTCACAAGAAGAGCAGCTCCAAGAAGGCTCGGGCATTCATCAGCAAGGAAATGGACTCTGAAGCTGAATCTGAGGAACATGAGGAAGAGGAGGCATCTGAGGAGTCAGAGTTTGGTGTGGCGAGTCTGGCTCTTGCTACTGCTTTCGTCAGCAAGTCTATCTTCAACTCTGAAGAAATTGACCGCACCAACAAGGCTGACGAAGACAATGATACGCTCCCACCTATTGCTTCATGGCAAAGGGTGCCAAGGTAACAAAATACCCCTCCTCTGAATCTAGTGAGGATGAATCTGATGAAAATCTTAAGCCTAGTTACTCTAACTTGCTAAGATTGCTGTGAAACAACAAAAGGCTATTGAGAAACTTCAAAACATGCTAGACAAAAGTGATGATATGTTGGGTGATGAAATGGACCGCACTAAAGACTTAAATGAAAATCTTCAGAAACTTCAGTCTAAGTTTGATAACCTTCAAAGTCATCATAAAACTCTCTTATCTGATCATGAGAAGCTTTCCTATGAATTTCTTCAAAGGAAGCAAGATCTTGAGAAGCTAAGAGTGAGTTATGAAGATCTTCAGAAGGAGCGCGATTCATTGCTAGCTCAACAAATCAGCTCTTCTCAGGAAGAATTTGTTCCTCCATGCTTAAAGTGCATTGAACGTGAATCTGCTAATTCTTCACCTGAATGTTCAAATGCTTCAACTGTTACAAATTCTTCACCTGCCACTGCTATATCTAATTCCTCATCTGAGGACATTGCTAGTATCACTGACGATGCAGGGCTGAAGGAATTGTACACGACAGACATGTACAAAAGCCTCAAAGGGCATTAGATTCTTTGTGATGTGCTCAAAAAGAAGATCCTCAACAGAAACCCTAGGAAAGAGGGTATTGCCTTTGAGAGGAAACTCAATGCTGATGGAACATATTGGAAGCCTGAGAAGTACCCCAAAACCTCATGGGTTGCTGCAAAGGGACCTCCAGTTGATCCATCCAACTTATCTGGCTTTACATGTGAATCTCCTCATTCTTCTGATGAGTCATTTGACTCCAACTATAAACTGTTCAAAAATCAGAATGGTGAAGTATTTGCTAGATATGTTGGGACTAACTGCAGGAACGGTTCCCCTATGAAGAAAATCTGGGTTCCCAAAAGTTATTGTTGAAAGTGTTCAGGTGAATGTCCTCATGACACCACCTGTGAAGAATAGGAACCCCACATCAAACTCTTCATATGGACCTAATTCTTCATATGGATCCAAGTCTTCATACGGACAAAATTCCTCACGTGGATCAAATTCCTCAAATGGATCAAAGTCCTCATATGATTATCATCATGGTAACAACTCTGTTTCGCAGGGTAGATCTAAGGGCTATGAATATGCGCATTATTCTTCAAATCACTATGTTCATAAGTCCTCGAAGAATTTCTCTACTTATTCATATGCTTACCCTAACCCCTCTTATGTGAAACATAATGGATTGGCCTCTATGCCACCTTTCTCATATGGTGCTCGTAGAGTGATGAACTCTTTGCCACCCCTTCAGATGTGGGTGGTGAAGAAAAAGAACTAATCTCTTCTGCAGGGTCAGGTCTCCATACGTGCTTTAACGTCGGAAGAATTTGCTGGGGGCCTGACAAAAATGCATGAAAGGACACAGGCGAATCATGATGAAATGAACTTTCATTTCACACATCCTCATACTGAAATATCTGTTTTACTGCTTGATGAAATTCATCTGATGAACTTGATATCATATTCTTCACTGATGAAGTATATGAGATCGTAAGTTGCACTAATTCATCTGCAGGATGATCAGCCCAAAGCCAACGAGTGGGTTCTAGATAGTGGATGTACAAATCACATGACGGGTGACAAGCGTCTATTGATGGATGCCCCTTTATCACCGTCACATCTGAAGCATATCATCTTCGCTGACAACGGCAAAAGTCAGGTATTGGGTCTAGGTAAGGTTGCGATCTCAAAGGATCGACACATGGACAAAGTCATGCTTGTCGAGTCCTTAGGATACAACCTCATGTCTGTCTCAATGCTTTGTGATCTTGATATGGTTGTTGTCTTTGACAAGTATCGTTGTGTTGTGATCATGGAAGCTGACCATTCCAAAGTCTTCGAAGGCTTTAGGAGAGGAGATCTGTATATTGTTGATTTCTCTACAGGACCACAACCAGCCGTGTGCTTACTTGCAAAAGCTTCAGAAGGCTGGCTATGGCATCGACGACTTGGTCACGCTGGCATGAGGAATCTGAACACGCTTGCGAAGAAGAAGCATGTCATTGGCATTGAGAATGTCAAATTCCAAGGATCACTTATGCGGAGCTTGTGAAGCTGGAAAGATGACAAAGGCCAAGCATCCAGCAAAGATTATCATCACCACCACTAGTCCATTTGAATTGCTTCACATGGATATCTTTGGTCCTAATCATTATTCTGCTGTTTCAAATAATGCTTCTCTATATGGCTTTGTTATTGTTGATGACTATTCTCGTTACACATGGGTACACATTGTCACTTACAAACATGAAGTGCAGGAAATCTTCAAACGATTTTCCTCGAGGGCTTCAACCAACTTTGGTGTGAAGATCAAGCACATTAGAACTGACAATGGGACCGAGTTCAAGAATTCCGGTCTTGATGGCTATCTTGATGAACTTGGTATTACTCATGAGTTATCTGCTCCTTATACTCCTCAGCAGAATGGCGTCGTGGAGCGCAAGAACAGAACCCTCGCTGAAATGGCTCGCACTATGCTTCATGAATACAAAACGCCTCGTTGTTTTTGGATTGATGCAATTGATACTGCGTGCCACATCATCAATCGGGTATATCTTCACAAATTCTTCAAGAAGACTGCCTATGAACTCCTCACTGACAAGAAACCCAATGTGAGTTATTTCAAAGTCTTCTGTGCTAAATGTTGGATTAGAGATCCTCATCACAATGCTAAATATGTACCGAAAGCACATGAGGGTTTTATGCTTGGTTACGGAAAGGACTCGCACACCTACAGAGTCTTCAACAACGTTCTTCACAAGGTTGTTGAAACTGTAGATGTGCGGTTCGATGAAACTAATGGCTCGCAAAGAGAGCACCTACCTTCTATAATAGATGAACCAGCACCTGAGGATTCTATCAAGTTCAAGGCTACTGATGATGTTATTCCTACCGAAGAATCTACTGAAGAATTCATTCCAGAACGTGAAGAAAATCGAGCTGGTGCACCTGATGAAAATGGTGCTGAAGAAAATGCTGATCAAATTCCTCAATGACAACCAGCTCATCCTCGCATTGCAAAAGAAGTGCAAGTGGAAAAGATCATCGATGACATTCGAGCGCCAGGTCCTCTCACACGCTCAAAAGCTTCACATTTATCTAACTTTTGTGGGCACTATGCTTTTGTCTCTATTACAGAGCCCATTAAGGTAGATGAAGCATTTCTGGAGCCTGAGTGGATTCAGGCCATGCAAGAAGAATTACATCAGTTCGAGCTCAACAATGTCTGGGAACTGGTCAAACGTCCAGATCCTCACAAGCATAATATCATCGGCACAAAGTGGATCTACCGCAACAAGCAAGATGAAATTGGCCTTGTGGTGATGAATAAGGCACGACTTGTAGCTCAAGGCTACACACAGGTTGAAGGAATTGATTTTGATGAAACTTTTGCACCTGTTGCTAGACTTGAGGCTATTCACATATTACTTGCTTATGCTAACCATCATAATATCACTTTATATCAAATGGATGTGAAAAGTGCATTACTCAATGCTAAGCTTGAGGAAGAAGTATATGTTGCCCAACCCCCAGGTTTTGAAGATCCAAAGAACCCTGACAAAGTCTTCAGACTCAACAAGGCCCTCTATGGCCTCAAGCAGGCCCCTCGGGCGTGGTATGATACTTTGAAGGAATTCTTCGTGAAGAATGGCTTCACACCCGGTTCACTCGACCCTACTCTCTTTACTAAATCTTATGATGGTGAACTGTTTGTGTGCCAAATATACGTTGATGATATTATCTTTGGCTGTACTGACCAACGTTATAGTGATGAATTTGCCTATATGATGAGTGAAGAATATCAAATGTCTATGATGGGAGAGTTGAAATTCTTCTTAGGTCTTCAAATTCGTCAACAGCACAATGGCATATTCATATCTCAGGAGAAATACCTCAAGGATGTTCTGAGGAAATTCGGCATGCAAGATTGCAAAGGCGTCAAAATTCCTATGCCCACAAATGGCCATCTATGCACGGATGAAAATGGTATTGACTTCGATCACAAGGTATACCGCTCCATGATTGGCTCCTTATTGTATTTATGTGCATCTAGGCCAGATATAATGCTTAGTGTTTGCATGTGTGCCCGATTTCAAGCTACACCGAAGGAATCACACCACAAGGCTGTGAAGCATATTCTTCGATATCTAGCTCACACACCAACACTAGGATTATGGTACCCTAAGGGCTCAACCTTTGATCTCATTGGATATTCTGACTCTGACTATGCTGGTGATCGTGTGGACCGCAAGTCAACATCTGGTACTTGTCATTTCCTCAGACGGTCTTTGGTCTGTTGGTCCTCGAAGAAATAGAACTCCGTATCTCTGTCTACTGCTGAAGCTGAATACATTGCTGCTCGTTCTTGTTGTGCTCAATTGCTATGGATGAAGCAAACCCTCAAGGACTATGGCGTCAACGTGAAGAATGTGCCTCTCCTCTATGACAATGAGAGTGCCATCAAGATTGCTCACAACCAAGTTCAGCACTCGAAAACAAAGCACATTCAGATTCGTCATCATTTTCTTCGTGATCATGTGTTGAAGGGCGACATCTCCATCGAGCACGTGAAGACTGAAGAACAGCTAGCCGATATCTTGAGAAAGCCCTTGGATGAGAAGAGATTTAGCAAGTTGCGGTGTGAGCAAAATATCTTAGAATCTTCGAATGTTCTTTGAAAAGGACACACATCCTGACACTTATGCAAAATTGATGACTTAGATGTGCAACACATGAAGAAACATTTTTCTTCAATCAATGAAGAATAACACTCTAAGTGTGAAGAAATTAATGAAGAATTTGATTCTCAGAACCCTACGACAATTGTACGCGGTGTCTGAAATCATCATTCTTATACGGTGGGTCACGCCACCACCAAAGTTGAAAATTTTCATTTTCGAAATCCCTCAGTTTTTGAAATTCTTCAGTTTTTCAAATTCTTCAACTTTGCAAAATCTTCACTGGTTCTGATGTTTTTCTTCATTGGCTATATATATACGAGTTTATGTCCTCTACAGCATTCACTTATGGTTATTTCTTCAAGTTACTTTTTCTGCTAAGTTAAGGTGATCGGACCCTTTCCCCTCTATGCTATACTCAACCCAATCTATTCACAAATTCTTCATGTGCGTTCTATTTGAAACTCATTCAAAATCTTCACTGTGTCCTTGACAGCTGAAGAATTTGCAAACGGAACTTAAAGCTTATCTTATCCAAATTTTCGGTTTTACCGCTCAAACTGTTCCGGATCCCACGATAGACTTATCTATTCACCCACGATCTAACACGATCTCCACTTCTCAGTACGTGGGTGACACATGTCAAGCGAAGGAGAAGGGTCAGGGGCACGTTCGTCCTAAATCTTCGGGCGAACAGTTTTAACTGCGACTATAAATACCCCCTCTCCCCTTCCTCACTTCCTTTACTCCGCTCGACCTCTCTCTCTCTCGCTCGAGCTTCTCAAACCCTAGCACCGCCGCTACTCCATCGTCGCCGGTGAGGAAGAGCTTCACTGCCTCGATCTCATCGCCGTCGTACTCGCCCGACCGTGAAAATCTTCACTCCGCCGCCGCCGTAGCTGTCTTCCTCCGCCAAGTTAGGGCGTGGAAGATCTACACCGACAAACTTCACTGTTCTACTTCTCAGTTCGTCGTATTCTTCATCCAGGGTAATTAAAAGTTACTTTTACTGCTGTAACGCCCCGGATCCGATGCGCCAGGTGTCTGTCAGTTATTCGCCGTCGTTGCCATGTCGTTGCCATGTCATTTGCTTGCGTATTGCATTTTATCATGTCATCATGTGCATTTCATTTGGCATATGTGTTCGTCTCATGCATCCGAGCCTTTTCCCCGTTGTCCGTTTTGCAATCCGGCACTCCTATGCTCTCAGGCGTCCCCCTTTTGTCTCTCGTTATGAGCGGGTGTTGAACGTTCTCGGAATGGACCGAGTCTTGCCAAGCGGCCTTGGTATAGCACCGGTAGACCGCCTGTCATGTTTCGTGTCATTTGGCGGTCGTTTGGTACTCCAACGGTTAACCGGGTAACCGTAAAGCCTCTTTCTCTTTGCAGCCCAACACCTCTTCCCACAGCCCACCAAACCCATCCAAACCCCCTCCATGCTATCGGTCGTTCGATCACGATCGCGTGGCCGAAAACCGCTCCTCATTTGGACTCTCCTAGCTCCCAGAAACTATAAATATGCCCTCTCCCCCAAAATTCGCGGATGAATCCCCCTAACCCTAACTTTTTCCCCTCTCCGCGCACCGGACATGTCCATCTAGCCGCCGGACATGTCCAGCCGCCGTCCACCGGCGAACCAGGAGCTGCCACATCATACCACCGGTCTCCTCTCTCTCCTTCCCGCCGCCGCGGGCCCACGAGCCCATATCCGGCCCACGGGGCTCGAGCCGCCGCCTGCCGCCGCCCGAGGGAGCCCGCGTCTCGCCCCGC
>NC_041383.1:703393322-703400663 GCF_002162155.2 Triticum dicoccoides
CGCCGCCGCTCCCAATCCGCCGCCCGAGCTCCTCCGTCGGCGCCCCCGAGCCCCTGCCCGGGCCGCCGCGTCCCCGCGCCTCCCCGTCGTCGCCGGAGCACCGCCGGAGTTCGCCGGAGCCCTCTCCGGCCGGATCCAAAAAAGGTGGACCAGATCCAGCGGGATCTCATCCAAACGCGCCCGTCCCGTACCGCTCCGTCCCGGGATCTCCTCGTCCCAGGTTGACTTTTCGCGAAGGTATATTTCTGCCAAGTCCCCGAATATTTTGACATTATCATGCCATGTTCATCGCATCGTATCTCTGCATCCGTAGCTCCGTTTTGTGCGTGTAATATGTCAAATTCTTCGTCTCAATGAGTACTTCATTTTATTCCATTGCATCATGTTCATTTGAGTTCATCTTGATGCCTGAATCATCGTTGCAAGAGTGCTTCATGATGTTAATCTGCTGAAACTGTTATAACATGCTCTTTTGTCATTTTTTCCATGATTGATGTGTGCATCCTATGAGGTTGATGTCTACATGTGTTTTGATCTATGCCATGTCTTCTTTACATAGGTGTATGCCATGTATCTTTGTGATCAATGTGGTGACTAGCACAAGCATGTAAACTAGGCTTCGTGATATTGCTGATTTTAGTCCCTGTTCTGCTGTTATTTTGATGCCATGTAAACTTGATGCTACAGAGAGATCCATGCATATTTTGTGATACTTTAGTAAGGATGTTTTGAACATATGGTTATGCTTTATACATCCCTGCCCTTGGTTGCAATTATGGAGTAGTCTAGCATGTCATTTTCGTGCTCTACTTTTGCTACAAAATGTTTCCTAGCAGATTGTTTACATGTTATTCAATTTTGCCAAAGTTGTTGTAGTTGATCCTTGCATGCTATGAACTTGTTCTTGCCTTGGTTTGTTTCATAAACTTGTCTTCTTGCTGATGCTATGCTTATCTTGTCACGCAATGACTTGTGGTGAGTGAATCGAGCTTGTTAAGTAGTGTACTTGTTGTTGCTGTTTTGCTAGGCTGAATCTGTTATTTCGTGATGCTATGTAAACCTGCTGCTACAAGTCATTCTATGCATAATCTGGAGATGTTCACTAAATATGTTTTGTTCTACATGTCATGATCTATCCATCCATGCCCCTGATTGCATTTATAGCCTGCTGTAGATTGTTGTTATCTTGCTTCAAAGTTGCTTGATAATGTTGCTGTCAGCCTGTTAACATTAAGTTCAGTTGTTATCATGATTGTTGTTAGTGATACATGCACCCTATGAACTTGCTCTTGCCATGCTTAGCTTCATAAACGTGCCTTCTTACTGTTGGTTGCCTTGACATGCCATGTTTTTCTCTGTAGTGAGTTGCACAAGCTCATCTACATGCCTTCGTATCGTTGTTCCTGCCATGTTTGAATCTGTAATATAACTTGTTATGTTTACGTGGGTGCCATCATATTTTCTGATCCTTTTTGACTCATGGTCAGTAAAGGACTTTTGTGTTATGCTATTAGTAGGTTCATGCCATGCCTTTGTTTGCCATGATAAGTTCCTGTAACATGTTGTTTGATAGCTCTAAACATTGCAATCTGATGTTATTTTCTGCAAAGTCTGAACTGTTATTATTTGCAATCTTGCCATGTGCGTTTGAGCATGTTCTAGTGATTTCTGGAGATAGCTCAGTGTTCTTGTTTTGTTATGCTTTACCTGTACATCATGCCCATGTCTTTTGTTTTCATATTGTGGTACTGTAGCATGTTGTTTTGATGCTTGCAATATGCCTAGTTGCTGTTTTGGACAGATTGTTGTTATGCCTTGTATAGAGTGTATGTGTTGCACCGTTGCTCCGTTTTGAGTGTGCTCTATATGGAACTTGCTTGATTTTGCATATGGTTTCATATCATCATGTTGCATCCTTGTTTTGGTGTGTTTGCTTGATGTTTGTATGCATTTTGCATCAATGCCATGTTTAACTTGTTTTGCTCATATCTTCTAGACCGTAGCTCCGAACTAAATGAACTTTATATGTAACTTGACTAGAATTTCGTGTAGATCATCTTTTTGCATCTTAACTTGCTGTTTAACAACTTGAACATAAGGTTTATTTAGATCTGGACCAACTTCGAAATTTGCATATGAGGACTTACCGGAATTGTTATATGTTGTTCCCGGCCTCATTTAAACTTGCGTTGATATGTTGCTCTTGTTTGCATCATCTCTTGCCATGAGTAGCTTCATGTAGCTTTGTCATGCATCATGCTTGTGTGTGCATCATGCCTTGTTCATGTGTGGTGTGTTCACTATGTTGTGTGCTTCTTCTCGATAGTTCCCGTTTGCGTTGCGATCGTGAGGATTCGTTCGTCTACGCCTGGTTCATCTTCGTGGCTTCATCTTCTTCATGGACTTGTTCTTTTTCCTTGTGGGATTTCAGGCAAGATGACCGCTACCCTGGATCTCACTACTATCATTGCTATGCTAGTTGCTTCGTTCTATCGCTTTGCTGCGCTACCTATCACCTGTTTATCAAGCCTCCCATATTGCCATGAACCTCTAACCTTTGATACCCTTTCCTATGCAAACCATTGTTTGGCTATGTTACCGCTTTGCTCAGCCCCTCTTATAGCGTTGCTAGTTGCAGGTGAAGTTGAAGATTGCTCCAGGGTGGACAGGATTATGTTGGGATATCACAATATCTCTTATATTATTAATGCATCTATATACTTGGTAAAGGGTGGAAGACTCGGCCTTATGCCTGGTGTTTTGTTCCACTCTTGCCGCCCTAGTTTCCATCATACTGGTGTTATGTTCCCGTATTTTGCGTTCCTTACGCGGTTGGGTGATTTATGGGACCCCCTTGACAGTTCGCTTTGAATAAAACTCCTCCAGCAAGGCCCAACCTTGGTTTTACCATTTGCCTCACCTAGCCCTTTTCCCTTGGGAGTCGCGCTCTTGAGGGTCATCTTTATTTTACCCCCCCCAGGCCAGTGCTTGTCTAAGTGTTGGGCCAAACTGAGCGATGTCCGGCTCCCCCTGGGCAATCAGGGTCTATGCCAACCCGACGTCTTGCTAATCCGGTGTGCCCTGAGAACGAGATATGTGCAGCTCCTATCGGGATTTGTCGGCACATCTGGGTGGCTTTGCTGGTCTTGTTTTACCATTGTCAAAATGTCTTGTAAACCGGGATTCCGAGTCTGATCGGGTCTTCCTGGGAGAAGGTATATCCTTCATTGATCGCGAGAGCTTATCATGGGCTAAGTTGGGACACCCCTGCAGGGTATAATCTTTCGAAAGCCGTGCCTACGGTTATAGGCAGATGGGAATTTGTTAATGTCCGGTTGTAGATAAATTGACACCAGATACGAATTAAAACGCATCAACCACGTGTGTAGCCGTGATGGTCTCTTTTCGACGGAGTTCGGGAAGTGAACACGGTTTTGGGTTATGTTTGACGTAAGTAGGAGTTCAGGATCACTTCTTGATCATTGCTAGCTTCACGACCGTTCCATTTGCTCTCTTCTCGCTCTTATTTGCGTATGTTAGCCACCATATCATGCTTAGTCACTGCTGCAGCCTCACCACTTTACCCCTTCCTTTCCCTTTAAGCTTTGCTAGTCTTGATACCCATGGTAATGGGATTGCTGAGTCCTCGTGGCTCACATATTACTATAACAACAGTTGCAGGTACAGGTTATGCGATGATCATGACGCGAGAGCGATGTTTTCTTGTCTTGGAGTTCTTCTTCTGCTTCTTCTTCGATCAGGGGATAGGTTCCAGGTCGGCAGCCTGGGCTAGCAGGGTGGATGTCGTTTGAGTTTCTGTTTGTGTTTCATCCGTAGTCGGATGATGCTCTTATATATTGTGATGTTGTATTCGTGTGGCATTGTTTGCTCTTGTATGTATCCCCATCTATTATGTAATGTTGATGTAATGATATCCACCTTGCAAAAGCGTTTCAATATGCGGGTCTATCCTTGGTGGGACCTTCGAGTTCCTTTTGGATAGGGTCGCATATTGAGCGTGACAAGTTGGTATCAGAGCCTCGACCGACCTTAGGAGCCCCCTTGATTGATCGTGTAGTTTGGCCGTTGTTGAGTCTAGAAGAAAACTTTTTCGGAGTCTAGTTATATCGGAGAGCAGGAATTCTTTTTACTCCTCATCCCCTTCGTCGCTCTGGTAAGGAATCTTGACGTAGGTGTTTTGAATTACTCCTCTTCCCCTTCAAAATTTTCTTTAGGTTCACGCAGTTGGTTTTCCGATCGTTGGTTCTCAGCTCTTTTCATCCGGTGCATTTCTCGTCAAGTTGACTCGAGCCTCTTCATCTTTGCCAAGTTCAATCCTCAGTTGTTTTCTTTTCCCACCCGCCCACCCCTTTTTCATCTCGGAACCGGAGTCCGTAATCGAGTATCCATCCTACTCGTGCAAAGTTTTTGCTCTCTCTCCTCAATGATCTCAACCGGTGTTTTCTCTTCAAGATATTCGTCGATTTCCCCTTCCAAGTTACCTTTGTTTTCCCGCCCTCCCACCCTCCTCTTCCCGGAGCCTGAGTCTGTTTCGACCATCTATTCCATTCGTGTGGAGCCTCTTCAGTCTTTCGTCAATTATTTCAACCGGTGAATTCTCGTTTTGTGCGGCATTCTCCATCTCTTCTCCGGTGGATTCAATTCAAGTTTTCGGGTTGATCATATTCTTTTCCTCGGCTCAAGTGTTTTCCCTGCTCGTTCGCCTCTCGCCAGTTTAATCATTCCGGAGTTCGGAAGACATCTCAGGAGATTCGTCTGTGTTCCAATTAATTCGAGGTTGTCACCTCATTCAAATATTTCAATTGTTCCGGTGCATCATCTATCTCTTCAATAGTCCTTTTCAATGGTGTTTTCTCTTCAGTGGGCCCTAACCCAAAGGTCTTTTCCTAGGATCTTACCTGACTCTTCTAATTCCCCCGGAGTTATTCTCAATTCTTTTCAAAGTGTGACGTAAGAATGGATTCCATCAGTCACATGCCTTCTCCAAGATCGCTTTCAAATTCTTTTCATTGCTGGCTCAACCTCTTTGCCTTTCATTCTCCCGGAGTATCTCAGTAATTTTTGCCGGTGTTCCTCGTCGTCTTTTGTAGATCGAAGAAGAGTTTTCCTCTAAATATTGCCCGTTCTCCCAAAGATTCATGGTTCTAGCTTCATGTTATCAGTCTCGAATTATTCCATTTGCCAGATATTCCTTTTCTTACCCATCCGGAGTATGTCAGAAGTGGTTTCCCATTTCTTTTCACCGGAGGCCATCGTTCCAGAAGAATTATTCGTCCTCACATTTCATCTACTGTTATCCAATTATCCCAGTGATTCAATCTCTTTCATCAGTCATTTTCAAATTCTTATGGTGGTTCGTTCAAGATTCTTTTTCTTTGATTATCATTTCAATCCATTCATTCTTTCAATCCTACCAGTGGTTCATGAAGATTTTCTCAAGTTTTGTGCTTTCCCTTCTCAATCCTTTTTCAAGAAGAATAAGTAGTATGCAAAATCCATTGCTTGTCATCAATTTAATTTGATGAAGGATGAGCATACAATAAATCTTATTCTTATTTCCTCAAAGTGAGTAATCCCTTTCTTCGGAGTTTGTTCATGATGAATAAATTCTAGTTCCAAGTGTTTTCATCTTTTCTTTTCCGGAGTTCAATTTTCCTCAGCCATGTTGTCGGAACCTCCATCTAAATCATCGCAAGGCTCATCTTATTCTTTCATCCTTCATTTTATCTCATCATCCTTTTGTCACCGGAGTTCTTCATGGTGGTTCTTCATGATTTAATTCATTCTTTCAAAAGTTCATCAAGATTCTTGTTGGCGGAGTTCAAGTATCTTTTCTTCTCGCGTCTCGAAGTGCAATTAACTCCCCGTATTCTTTTGAAGTGGAGTTTTGCATTTCTTCATTCTTCTAAGTTATCCAATCATTTCCGTTTGCGGCTGGTTATCACCTCATAATTTCTGAGATGTTATCCATAAGTCCACGACAAGCTTATTCTTTCATTGTTGATTTTCTCAACAACTCCAGTCAATCCTTCTTTCTAAGTTCTTTTCATTCCATTCTTTCAATTCTTCCAGAGGCATTGCATTGTTCATCTCGTCAAGTGTCATCCCATCTTGTGAAGTTCATGTTCTAATCCTTCCATTTTCAGCTGGAGTGCTACCTAAATCCTTTCAGTCTTATTCGTTTATTATCTCGTTCTAACCGGAGTTGTTTCGTAGTCTATCTGATTCCGTGAGCTTTCGATTCTCGTCATTCTCGTCGTTCCTCTCTTCTTCTCGAGTGCTCTCGATTCTTTGCTTCTTTTCTTGAGTTCTTGTGTCACCTCATCCCTTTTCCCTTCCGTCTCGGTCCTAAGATCTCGGGACAAGATCTCTTGTTAGTGGAGGAGTGTTGTAACGCCCCGGATCCGATGCGCCAGGTGTCTGTCAGTTATTCGCCGTTGTTGCCATGTCGTTGCCATGTCATTTGCTTGCGTGTTGCATTTTATCATGTCATCATGTGCATTTCATTTGGCATACATGTTCGTCTCATGCATCCGAGCCTTTTCCCCGTTGTCCGTTTTGCAATCCGGCACTCCTATGCTCTCCGGCGTCCCCCTTTTGTCTCTCGTTGTGAGCGGGTGTTCAACGTTCTTGGAATGGACCGAGTCTTGCCAAGCGGCCTTGGTATAGCGCCGGTAGACCGCCTGTCAAGTTTCGTGCCATTTGGAGGTCGTTTGGTACTCCAACGGTTAACCGGGTAATTGTAAAGCCCCTTTCTCTTTCCAGCCCAACACCTCTTCCCACAGCCCACCAAACCCATCCAAACCCCCTCCATGCTATCGGTCGTTCGATCACGATCGCGTGGCCGAAAACCGCTCCTCATTTGGACTCGCCTAGCTCCCAGAAACTATAAATATGCCCTCTCCCCCGAAATTCGCGGATGAATCCCCCTAACCCTAACTTTTTCCCCTCTCCGCGCACCGGACATGTCCGTCCAGCCGCCGACATGTCCATCCGCCGTCCACCGGCGAACCAGGAGCTGCCACGTCATTCCGCCGGTCTCCTCTCTCTCCTCCCCGCCGCCGCGGGCCCGCGAGCCCAGATCCGGCCCGCGGGGCCCGAGCCGCCGCCTGTCGCCGCCCGAGGGAGCCCGCGTCTCGTTCCGCCGGTCGCCGCCGTGATCCTCCCGCCGCCGCAGTTCGCCCGTCGCCGGACCTCGCCGCCGCCCGGCCCTGCATCGGCGCCGCCCCGCCGCCCTTCGCTCGTTGCCGCGCCCTTCGCGCGCCTCACCACGTCGGCCGGTCTCCCGCGCCGCCGCGCCTCCCGGCCGGAGCCGCCGCC
>NC_041383.1:703401102-703406222 GCF_002162155.2 Triticum dicoccoides
CCCCAATCCGCCGCCCGAGCTCCTCCGTCGGCGCCCCCGAGCCCCTGCCCCGCCCGCCGCGTCCCCGTGCCTCCCCGTCGTCGCTGGAGCACCGCCGGAGTTCGCCAGAGCCCTCTCCGGCCGGATCCGAAAAAGGTGGACCAGATCCAACGGGATCTCATCCAAACGCGCCCGTCCCGTACCGCTCCGTCCCGGGTTGACTTTTCGCTAGGGTATATTTCTGCCAAGTCCCCGAATATTTTGACATTCTCATGCCATGTTCATCACATCGTATCTCTGCATCCGTAGCTCCGTTTTGTGCGTGTAATATGTCAAATTGTTCTTCTCAACGAGTACTTCATTTCATTCCATTGCGTAATGTTCATTTGAGTTCATCTTGATGCCTGAATCATCGTTGCAAGAGTGCTTCATGATGTTAATCTGCTGAAACTGTTATAACATGCTCTTTTGTCATTTTTGCCATGATTGATGTGTGCATCCTATGAGGTTGATGTCTACATGTGTTTTGATCTATGCCATGTCTTCTTTACAGAGGTGTATGCCATGTATTTTTGTGATCAATGTGGTGACTAGAACAAGCATGTAAACTAGGCTTCGTGATATTGCTTATTTTAGTCCCTGTTCTGCTGTTATTTTGATGCCATGTAAACTTGATGCTACAGAGAGATCCATGCATATTTTGAGATACTTCAGTAAGGATGTTTAGAACATATGGTTATGCTCTATCCATTCCTGCCCTTGGTTGCAATTATGGAGTAGTCTAGCATGTCATTTTCATGCTCTACTTTTGCTAAAAATGTTTCCTAGCAGATTGTTTACATGTTATTCAATTTTGCCAAGGTTGTTGTAGTTGATCCTTGCATGCTATGAACTTGTTCTTGCCTTGGTTTGTTTCATAAACTTGTCTTCTTGTTGATGCTATGCTTATCTTGTCATGCAATGACTTGTGGTGAGTGAATCGGGCTTGTTAAGTAGTGTACTTACTGTTGCTGTTTTGCTAGGCTGAATCTGTTATTTCGTGATGCTATGTAAACCTGCTGCTACAAGTCATTCTATGCATAATCTGGAGATGTTCACTAAATATGTTTTGTTCTACATGTCATGATCTATCCATCCATGCCCCTGATTGCATTTATAGCCTGCTGTAGATTGTTGTTATCTTGCTTCAAAGTTGCTTGATAATGTTGCTGTCAGCCTGTTAACATTAAGTTCAGTTGTTATCATGATTGTTGTTAGTGATACATGCACCCTATGAACTTGCTCTTGCCATGCTTAGCTTCATAAACGTGCCTTCTTACTATTGGTTGCCTTGCCATGCCATGTTTTGCTCTGTAGTGAGTTGCACAAGCTCATCTACATGCCTTCATATCGTTGTTCCTGCCATGTTTGAATCTGTAATATAACTTGCTATGTTTATGTGGGTGCCATCATATTTTCTGATCCTTTCTGACTCATTGTCAGTAAAGGACTTTTGTTCTATGCTATTAGTAGGTTCATGCCATGCCTTTGTTTGCCATGATAAGTTCCTGTAACATGTTGTTTGATAGCTCTAAACATTGCAACCTGATGTTATTTTCTGCAAAGTTTGAACTGTTATTATTTGCAATCTTGCCATGTGTGTTTGAGCATGTTCTAGTTATTTCTGGAGATAGCTCAGTGTTCATGTTTTGTTATGCTTTACCTGTACATCATGCCCATGTATTTTGTTCTCATATTGTGGTACTGTAGCATGTTGTTTTGATGCTTGCAATATGCCTAGTTGCTGTTTTGGACATATTATTGTTATGCCTTGTATAGAGTGTATGTGTTGCACCGTTGCTCCGTTTTGAGTGTGCTCTATATGAAACTTGCTTGATTTTGCATATGGTTTCATATCATCATGTTGCATCCTTGTTTTGGTGTGTTTGCTTGATGTTTGTATGCATTTTGCATCAATGCCATGTTTAACTTGTTTTGCTCATATCTTCTAGACCGTAGCTCCGAACTAAATGAACTTTATATGTAACTTGACTAGAATTTCGTGTAAATCATCTTTTTGAATCTTAACTTGCTGTTTAAAAACTTGAACATAAGGTTTATTCAGATCTGGACCAACTTCAAAATTTTCATATGAGGACTTACCCGAATTGTTATATGTTGTTCCCGGCCTCATTTAAACTTGCCGTGATATGTTGCTCTTGTTTTCATCATCTCTTGCCATGAGTAGCTTCATGTAGCTTTGTCATGCATCATGCTTGTGTGTGCATCATGCCTTGTTCATGTGTGCTATGTTCACTATGTTGTGTGCTTCTTCTCGATAGTTCCCGTTTGCGTTGCGATCGTGAGGATTCGTTCGTCTACGCTTGGTTCGTCTTCGTGGCTTCATCTTTTTCATGGACTCATTCTTCTTCCTTGTGGGATTTCAGGCAAGATGACCGCTGTGACGCCCCCGATTCAATCGTACACTAATCATGCACGCAAATGTGTACGATCAAGATCAGGGACTCACGGGAAGATATCACAACACAACTCTACAAATAAAATAAGTCATACAAGCATCATAATGCAAGCCAGGGGCCTCGAGGGCTCGAATACAAGTGCTCGATCATAGACGAGTCAGCGGAAGCAACAATATCTGAGTACAAACATAAGTTAAACAAGTTTGCCTTAAGAAGGCTAGCACAAACTGGGATACAGATCGAAAGAGGCGCAGGCCTCCTGCCTAGGATCCTCCTAAACTACTCCAGGTCGTCGTTAGCGGGCAGCACATAGTAGTAGGCACCTCCGGTGTAGTAGGGGTCGTCGTCGTCGGTGGCGTCTGGCTCCTGGACTCCAGCCTCTGGTTGCGACAACCAGAAAGAAAGGAAAGGGGAAAAGGGGGGAGAAGGCAACCGTGAGTACTCATCCAAAGTACTCGCAAGCAAGGAACTACACTACATATGCATGGGTATATGTGTAAGGAGGCCATATCAGTGGACTGAACTGCAGAATGCCAGAATAAGAGGGGGATAACTAATCATGTCGAAGACTACGCTTCTCTCCGCCACCGTCTTGCATCAAGTAGAAGAGAGTAAATTGAAGTCCTCCAAGTAGCATCTCCAAGTAGCATCTCATAGCATAATCCTACCCGGCGATCCCCTCCTCATATCCCTGAGGTAGAGCGACCACCGGTTGTATCTGGCACTTGGAAGGGTGTGTTTTATTAAGTATCCGGTTCTAGTTGTCATAAGGTCAAGGTACAACTCCAAGTCGTCCTGTTACCGAAGATCACGGCTATTCGAATAGATTAACTTCCCTGCAGGGGTGCACCACATAACCCAACACGCTCGATCCCATTTGGCCGGACACACTTTCCTGGGTCATGCCCGGCCTCGGAAGATCAACACGTCGCAGCCCCACCTAGGCTCAACGGAGAGGCCAGCACGCCGGTCTAAACCTAAGCGCGCAGGGGTCTGGGCCCATCGCCCTGAGCACACCTGCATGTTGCGTACGCGGCCGGTGAGCAGACCTAGCAACCTCCATTACAAAGGAAGTTGCGTTAACGCAGTCCAACCCGGCGCGCGCCGCTCAGTCGCTGACGTCACGAAGTGCTTCGGCTGATACCACGACGTCGGGATACCCATAACTACTCCCACGTAGATGGTTAGTGCGTATAGGCTCGTAGCCAGACTCAGATCAAATACCAAGATCTCGTTAAGCGTGTTAAGTATCCGCGAACGCCGAACAGGGCCAGGCCCACCTGTCTCCTAGGTGGTCTCAACCTGCCCTGCCGCTCCGCCACAAAGTAACAGTCGGGGGCCGTCGGGAACCCAGGCCCACCTCTACCGGGATGGAGCCACCTGTCCTTTCAGCCCCCTCATCAGAATCACTTGCGGGTACTCATCGAGCTGACCCGACTTTAGTCACCATCTGTATAGTAAGTATGTATGTATGTATAGTATATACCCGTGATCACCTCCCGAGTGATCACGGCCCAATAGTATAGCAAGGCAGACTGACAAGAATGTAGGGCCAATGATGATAAACTAGCATCCTATACTAAGCATTTAGGATTGCAGGTAAGGTATCAACAGGTGTAGCAACAATGTCAGGCTATGCATCAGAATAGGATCAACGGAAAGCAGTAACATGCTACACTACTCTAATGCAAGCAGTATAGAGTAGAATAGGCGATATCTGGTGATCAAGGGGGGGGGGGCTTGCCTGATTGCTCTGGCAAGAAGGAGGGGTCGTCAACTCCGTAGTCGAACTGGGCAGCAGCAGCGTCGGTCTCGTAGTCTACGGGAGAGAAGAGGGGGAAGAAACAATGAATACAATGCAAACAAATGCATATCGATGCATGACATGACAAGTAACGATGCTAGGTGCGCCCAATCGTGGTAGTTGGTGATACCGACGAAGGGGGGAAACATCCGGGAAAGTATTCCCGGTGTTTCGCGTTTTCGGACAGATGAACCGGAGGGGAAAAGTTGCAAGTTCGATAGGTTAGGGGTGTGTGGCGGACGAACGGACTGCGTATCCGGAATCGTCTCGTCATTCTGAGCAACTTTCATGTTGAAAATATTTTAATCCGAGTTACGGATTAAAAGATATGATTTTCTAAAGATTTTATTAATGTCTGAAATTTAATTAATTATTTAATTAATTCGAAAATGGATTTATGACGTCAGCATGACGTCGTGCTGACGTCAGCAGTCAGCGTTGACCGTTTGACCTGGTCAACCTGACATGTGGGTCCCGTGGGACCCACCTGTCATACACTGTTAGGTTTAATTAGGGTTTAGTTTAATCCTAATTACAGTTTAATTAAAATTAACTAGTTAATTAAATTAATTAAACCGGATTAATTAACTTAATTAATTCATTAGTTAATTAATTAATTAATAATTAACTTTATTAATCATTTTATTTTTATTTAATAATTTTATTTTTTTAATTCTTTTTTTTTCATTTTTTTTACACGTTCTGGGGGGCGTGGGCCCCCCCCCCGTTCAGTGGCACAGAGGCCATTCAGGGCGCGGGCGACGGTTAACGGGCGCGCCCCATTCGAGCGCACGCCCAGGGGCATGCGGGCGTGGGCGGTGGACCTGGCAGGTCGCCAGGCCGGCGTGGGCGAGACCAGCACGGGCCGGCCGGTGAGC
>NC_041383.1:703407131-703416233 GCF_002162155.2 Triticum dicoccoides
TTCGTTCCCCCGATCCGATCTAGATCGGGGAGGAGGGGGGGAAGAGCGAGTGGGGGGGGCGAGTGGGGAGAGTGGAGTGGCGGACCGGCTAGGGTTCCGATCGGGGTGGGGGTTAAGGGGAGGCCGGCTGGGCCAGGTGGGCCGGCCTGGCCGGTGAGCTGGGCCGTCTGGCCCAGTTGGCCAGGGGGCCCTCTTTTTGTTTTTTTTTTTGTTTTTTTTTGGTTTTCTGTTTTTCTTTCCTTTTGTATTTTCTTTTATTATTTCTTTTCTGCTTAAATCATTTAATCCATTTAGCCATTTTATAAAAATATATCTGTTGCACTATAATTACCTTTGTAATATTCGTCAACCACCGAACAATTTTATTTTAAATTTTGAAAACTTTTTTTGTTTTCATCAATTTGAATTTTGAATTTGAACGATTTCGAATTATTGCGAGGATAGCAACAGTAATCAGGATGACGTGCCATGATTAGCGTGGGATTACTGTAGCAAGATTATGCGGGCGTTACAAATCTCCTCCACTACAAGAAATCTCGTCCCGAGATTTTAGGAGGTAGAAGGAAACAGTCCGGGGTATTCATCACGCAGGCGATCCTCGCGTTCCCAGGTGGCTTCGTCTTCAGAGTGATTCGACCACTGGACCTTGAAGAACTTGATCGCCTTCTGACGTGTGCGGCGTTCAGCTTGGTCGAGAATGCGGACCGGATGCTCTTTATAGGAGAGGTCCTGTTGCAATTCGAGCACTTCATGGTCCACTGCTCGGATTGGGTCCTTGAAGCAACGGCGGAGTTGTGACACATGGAACACATCGTGAACCTGAGAAAGGTTCGGCGGAAGCTCCAATTGATATGCCACTTTTCCACGCCTCTCGAGGATAGTGAAAGGACCAATATAGCGGGGAGCTAGCTTCCCTTTGATCCCGAAGCGGTGAGCACCCTTCATTGGCGTAACTCGAAGATAGGCCTTCTCGCCAGGTTGATAGATCATGTCTTTATGATGATGGTCATAATTACTCTTTTGGCGTGACTGAGCAGTCTTGAGATTCTCGCGAATAATGCGGACTTGATCTTCGGCATGTTGGATAATATCCGGACCAAAGAGTGGACGTTCCCCAGTTTCTGACCAGTTCAGAGGGGTTCGGCACTTTCGTCCATATAACACTTCGAAGGGGGCCATCTTCAGACTAGCTTGATAGCTATTATTATAAGAGAACTCAGCATACGGAAGAGATTCCTCCCATTTCTTGCCGAAGTAAATAACACAAGCTCGAAGCATGTCTTCGAGAACTTGGTTGACACGTTCAACTTGCCCTTGTGACTGAGGATGAAAAGCAGTGCTGAAAGACAGATGAGTGCCCATAGCTTCTTGGAAACTTGCCCAGAATCTTGAAGTGAATAAACTGCCACGGTCTGAACTGATAACCAGTGGAATACCGTGTAGTGAAACAATTCTGGACATGTAGAGAGTTGCAAGCTGACTAGCAGTGATCGTTTCTTTGACCGCCAGAAAATGTGCAACCTTAGAAAGTCGGTCAATGACGACAAGAATAGCATCATTGCCTTTTTGCGATTTGGGAAATCCAGTAACGAAGTCCATCTCGACGTGGTCCCATTTCCATTCAGGAATAGATATAGGTTGCAGAGTTCCAGCAGGCCTTTGATGTTATGCTTTGATACGACGGCAAACGTCACATTCAGCAACATAACGAGCAATGTCTTGCTTCATGTTAGACCACCAGAATCTCTGACGAATGTCTTGATACATCTTCGTACTACCAGGATGGATACATAGAGGCGTATCATGAGATTCTTTCATAACCTCCTGAGTCATATTCAGGTTTTCCTTCTTACACGGCACCACTAGGCGGCCTTTGAAGTACAAGGCGCCATCATCAGCAATAGTGAAGGATGAGGAACTTCCTTCTTTGAGGTCTTGCTTAATCTTGTAGACTTCAGAGTCAAATCCCTGCATTGTCTTTATGGTGCCCACGAGATCGGGTTCAACAGCCAGGGTATAGAGGGAACCCTGGGAAACAACACGGAGATTCATCTTGCGGAACTCCGGAGGAGGGGGAGCGAGTGCACCCGGAGGAACAATATGGAGGTTCAGCTTTCTGAATTCTTCAACGAGTGAGGGCTGAACTTTGTGAACCTGGAGGTGGTTGCAGTAAGACTTGCGGCTCAAGGCATCAGCCATTACATTAGCCTTGCCTGGTGTATAGGAAATACCCAAATCAAAGTCTGCAACAGTCTCCATCCATCTCTGCTGATGGAGGTTCAGGTCTGGCTGAGTAAACAGATACTTCAGACTTTGGTGGTCAGTGAAGATCTCGCAGCGATTACCGAGTAGGTAATGTCGCCACTGTTTTAGCGCATGAATGACAGCAGCAAGTTCGAGGTCGTGAACTGGGTAGTTCTCTTCGTGAGGGCGCAATTGCCGAGAGGCATAAGCAACCACTTTGCGCTCTTGCATTAGGACACAGCCTAATCCTTGACGGGAAGCGTCGCAGTAAATGACGAAGTCCTTCTTAGTATCAGGTGGAGCTAGTACTGGGGCAGAAGTTAACTTGTCCTTGAGTGCCTGGAAGCTTTCCTGACATTTGTCTGTCCAGTGGAACTTGACGCCCTTATGCAATAGGTTAGTCAGGGGCCTGGCGATCTTGGAGAAGTTCTCGACGAATCGACGGCAATAGCCGGCGAGACCGAGAAAACTTTTGACTTGCTTAACGTTCTTCGGAGGAGTCCAATCAAGAATAGCCTGGACTCGTTCAGGGTTGACGGCAATACCATCTTTAGAGATGACATGCCCGAGATAGGTTACTTCGGGAAGCCAGAATTCACATTTGGAGAACTTGGCATAAAGTTGATGCTCTCGTAGCTTTTCCAGCACGAGGCGAAGATGTTCAGCATGTTCCTCTTCGTTCTTGGAAAATACCAGAATATCATCCAGATAAACCACGACGAACTTGTCGAGCTAATCCATGAATATATAGTTCATCAGGCAAGAGAAGGTGGCTGGAGCATTGGTTAAGCCGAAAGACATGACGGTGTACTCGTAAGATCCGTATCGAGTCACGAATGCGGTCTTGGGGATATCCTCCTTACGAACACGGATCTGGTGGTAACCCAACCTCAAGTCGAGTTTAGAGAACACTGATGAACCAGCCAATTGATCATACAGATCATTGATCCGAGGAAGAGGATACTTATTCTGAATGGTAGCTTGATTTATAGGACGGTAGTCTTGGACCAATCGGTTTGTCCCATCTTTCTTCTTGACAAAGAGAGAAGGTGCTCCCCAAGGAGAGCAACTTGGGCGAATGAAACCACTTCGAAGAGATTTATCGATTTCCTCCTTAAGCTCAAGGAGTTCATGCGGCGGCATCTTGTAGGGTCGCTTGGCTATAGGAGTGGTGCCTGGTTTCAAGTCGATGACGAATTCGACAGCTCTAGCAGGGGGAATCCCTGGGAGTTCTTCAGGAAAGACGTCTAGGAATTCACGCACGACGAGAATGTTTTCAATGCCCTCGAGTGGTGCAGCATTCAATGCGTTTAAGGCATAAAGTCTGGCCTCGGCATTCCGAACCAGATGAGCATCGTAGCTAATTATTTCATCGGAAGGGTGTAGCAGATGGACGGTCTTAGTGGCGCAAACGATAGAAGCAGTATGCGCCTTTAACCAATCCATTCCCAGAATGAGGTCAATGTTAGACGACTTCAGTATAATGGGCGAGACACGAAACTCCAACCCTTCGATTTCCACAGGGACGTCAATGCCAACCATGGAGGTCTGACATTGTCCCGCGGGGGTTTTTACCACTACCGAAGTGTTCATCTGCTCAAATTTAACATCGTGCTTGTATGCAAAATCTTCGGACATGAATGAATGCGATGCACCTGTATCAAATAAAACGGATGCTGGTACTGAATTTACGAGGAGTGTACCCATCACAGTAGCAGGCTGGTCTTGAGCTTCATTCAGATCAATGTGGTTGCATGAACACGGCCATAAGGCTTGGCATTGTTGTTGCGGGCCTGGTTGTTTCCACGGCCAGTAGCTGGAAGGGCCAGTTGATTCTGTTTTTGATTCTGATAGCAGTTCCTGGCAAGGTGACCTGGTTGACCACACTTGTAGCACAGACCATTATTGGGAGTGGGAACAGGTGCTCCGGGTGGTGGAGCTGGAAGTCTTGGCTGCCTAGTTGGAGCAGCAGGCAGACGAGGTGCAGCATAAGACTGCCTTGGGGCAGGTGCATTTGGACGGTACATGCTGTTCGGGATCCATATCTTATGCTTCTGCGAGGGCGGGCCCGAAGATGAGCCCGTGTCACGATTGCGCCTTTGAGAGCTCTGGTGTTCTTGCAGACCAGTCTCGACATTGATGGCCTTGTTCACCAAGGTGGCGAAATCGGCAAAGTCATGCACTAGAAGTGTGAGCTTGATGTCAGCTTGAAGGCCTTCACGTAACTTCTCCTGTCTGCGAGCATCAGTTGCAATGTCTTCTTCAGCATAGCGGGATAAGTCCAGAAACTCCCGCTGATAAGCTTCCACAGTTTTGTTGCCTTGTGTGAGGTTGCGGAACTCACGCTTCTTCCTGTCCATGACTCCCTGAGGAATGAAGCGGGCACGGAAGGCAGCCTGAAAGTCTGGCCAGGAGATGATTGTCCCAACTGGCAGAGTACGCCTATGGCTGTCCCACCATTGAGCTGCGGGTCCCTTCAGGAAGAAGGAAGCAAAAGTGACATAGCTGGCAGGGGCTACATCAGCAGACTCCATCTCATAGGTGATGTCACGGAGCCAGTCATCAGCATCCAGCGGCTGGGTTGAGCTGCGGTACACACTTGGGTTGAGGCGTATGAAATCCTGCAGAGTTGTTGTGTTTGGATGCTGGTTCATATTGGGGCAAGGAAACTGAGCCATCATGTTTTCCATGAACTGGCGATTCATCTCAAGCTGTTGGATCATACCAGCCATGTACTCAGGTGGTGGTGGGAAGTTGCCACCACGACCACGACCAGCTAGTCTAACCATCCTGTTAATATATAACAGGGGTAGTTCAGTATTGAGAAATTTGCATAGACAAGAGTCACTCATGATGAAACATGCATAATGAAAGGAGCACGACAGATACCACACAGATAGTCGGCATAACTTACAAAAGGGGTCGGACATAGAGTTCAGTACACCGAGTTCAGTACATAGATTAAGTCATCATAGGCGGCACGCAGGCTCGCGAGTGCATCTAAGACTAATGAGCAAGACTACATCAGTCCCAGGCGGTACTGTGAAGGTAGCTGTAACCTGACAGCTGGTAGTGAGGCAACGGATAGTCCTCCACGTCAGTGGCCTGGGGGCCGCGGATACTCTGGTGTAGAACCCGACGCTCAGGTGGCAGAAGAGGACCAAGTGCGGGAGAGTAGCCTCCCACCTCTGGCCATCCAACACCGTGGGGCATCACGGTCCTGGCTGGGTAGATCGCAGAACGCGGCAGCTGTCCAGACCGGACAAAGGGGTGCAACCGCGTCAGAGCCCTGTAAAGGTGCTGACGAGTGGTGTACAACTCGTGGCGAAGAGCTCTGTTAGCTCGGTCCAGCCCATCAGCATGCAGAACCAGGCGCTGATGGTGGAAAGGCTCTCGGGTGACGGTGGAGTAGGCGGCAGTGTAGTATCCCTCCGCACCAACGTCAGATGCGATAGGAATGTGCCTGAAAGGGGAAGTGTCCAATGCCTGATACTCTCCACGAAGACGTGTCAGAGTAGCATGAGCCGCATCGTGGACTGCCATCTCGATGGTCACTCCAACACCATGAGCGGTGTGCAGCACGGTAGTGGACTCATACTCCCGAGAGTAGAGGTGGACGATGGCACGGTACTGCTCCTGGTTAAAGTCCTGGTACTCCTCGTAGACGGTGTACTCAGGGTGCCAGCGATAACCCAGATAGGTCATCATATCAGCTAGCACAGCAGGTGATCCTGAGGCACCAATGGCCGCAGTGTGGCGCACGACCTGCCTCGCGGGTTCCATCTGAAAACAAAGATGTTTCAATGGAGTCAAATGACAACATGGGCACTATTCAAAATGCTATCCTGCAGAATAACTATGGCTTATCCAACTTTGGGGTGAACGTGGTAACGGGATCCTAATGTCAGAGTTGGTAAATTCGTTTAACCCGAGTAGAAAAGATTTCAGAGTCCCAGAGTAAAGGTCGAGGAGTAAAAGATCCTAATACCACCCAATGGCGACGTGGGCCCGTAAGGCACACAGCCAAGTTAGCAAAAGTTTTTGTAATGCCTAGACTCGACTTCGGCCAAGGAGTGTGGAAGGGGGATTCCTACTGGCAGTCGGCTCTGATACCAACTTGTGACGCCCCCGATTCAATCGTACACTAATCATGCACGCAAATGTGTACGATCAAGATCAGGGACTCACGGGAAGATATCACAACACAACTCTACAAATAAAATAAGTCATACAAGCATCATAATGCAAGCCAGGGGCCTCGAGGGCTCGAATACAAGTGCTCGATCATAGACGAGTCAGCGGAAGCAACAATATCTGAGTACAGACATAAGTTAAACAAGTTTGCCTTAAGAAGGCTAGCACAAACTGGGATACAGATCGAAAGAGGCGCAGGCCTCCTGCCTGGGATCCTCCTAAACTACTCCAGGTCGTCGTTAGCGGGCAGCACGTAGTAGTAGGCACCTCCGGTGTAGTAGGGGTCGTCGTCGTCGGTGGCGTCTGGCTCCTGGACTCCAGCCTCTGGTTGCGACAACCAGAAAGAAAGGAAAGGGGAAAAGGGGGGAGAAGGCAACCGTGAGTACTCATCCAAAGTACTCGCAAGCAAGGAACTACACTACATATGCATGGGTATATGTGTAAGGAGGCCATATCAGTGGACTGAACTGCAGAATGCCAGAATAAGAGGGGGATAACTAATCATGTCGAAGACTACGCTTCTCGCCGCCACCGTCTTGCATCAAGTAGAAGAGAGTAAATTGAAGTCCTCCAAGTAGCATCTCCAAGTAGCATCTCATAGCATAATCCTACCCGGCGATCCCCTCCTCATATCCCTGAGGTAGAGCGACCACCGGTTGTATCTGGCACTTGGAAGGGTGTGTTTTATTAAGTATCCGGTTCTAGTTGTCATAAGGTCAAGGTACAACTCCAAGTCGTCCTGTTACCGAAGATCACGGCTATTCGAATAGATTAACTTCCCTGCAGGGGTGCACCACATAACCCAACACGCTCGATCCCATTTGGCCGGACACACTTTCCTGGGTCATGCCCGGCGTCGGAAGATCAACACGTCGCAGCCCCACCTAGGCTCAACGGAGAGGCCAGCACGCCGGTCTAAACCTAAGCGCGCAGGGGTCTGGGCCCATCGCCCTGAGCACACCTGCACGTTGCGTACGCGGCCGGTGAGCAGACCTAGCAACCTCCATTACAAAGGAAGTTGCGTTAACGCAGTCCAACCCGGCGCGCGCCGCTCAGTCGCTGACGTCACGAAGTGCTTCGGCTGATACCACGACGTCGGGATACCCATAACTACTCCCACGTAGATGGTTAGTGCGTATAGGCTCGTAGCCAGACTCAGATCAAATACTAAGATCTCGTTAAGCGTGTTAAGTGTCCGCGAACGCCGAACAGGGCCAGGCCCACCTCTCTCCTAGGCGGTCTCAACCTGCCCTGTCGCTCCGCCACAAAGATCCACACAGAGGGCCGTCGGGACAAAGGTCCTTTCAGCCCCCAATCCGTGAATCACTCGCGGGTACTCTTCGAGCTGACCCGACTTTAGTCACCATCTGTATAGTATGTATGTATATATAGTATATACCCGTGATCACCTCCCGAGTGATCACGGCCCAATAGTATAGCAAGGCAGACTGACAAGAATGTAGGGCCAATGATGATAAACTAGCATCCTATACTAAGCATTTAGGATTGCAGGTAAGGTATCAACAGGTGTAGCAACAATGTCAGGCTATGCATCAGAATAGGATCAACGGAAAGCAGTAACATGCTACACTACTCTAATGCAAGCAGTATAGAGTAGAATAGGCGATATCTGGTGATCAAGGGGGGGGGGCTTGCCTGATTGCTCTGGCAAGAAGGAGGGGTCGTCAACTCCGTAGTCGAACTGGGCAGCAGCAGCGTCGGTCTCGTAGTCTACGGGAGAGAAGAGGGGGAAGAAACAATGAATACAATGCAAACAAATGCATATCGATGCATGACATGACAAGTAACGATGCTAGGTGCGCCCAATCGCGGTAGTTGGTGATACGACGAAGGGGGGAAACATCCGGGAAAGTATTCCCGGTGTTTCGCGTTTTCGGACAGATGAACCGGAGGGGAAAAGTTGCGAGTTCGATAGGTTAGGGGTGTGTGGCGGACGAACGGACTGCGTATCCGGAATCGTCTCGTCGTTCTGAGCAACTTTCATGTTGAAAATATTTTAATCCGAGTTACGGATTAAAAGATATGATTTTCTAAAGATTTTATTAATTTCTGAAATTTAATTAATTATTTAATTAATTCGAAAATGGATTTATGACGTCAGCATGACGTCGTGCTGACGTCAGCAGTCAGCGTTGACCGTTTGACCTGGTCAACCTGACATGTGGGTCCCGTGGGACCCACCTGTCATACACTGTTAGGTTTAATTAGGGTTTAGTTTAATCCTAATTACAGTTTAATTAAAATTAACTAGTTAATTAAATTAATTAAACCGGATTAATTAACTTAATTAATTCATTAGTTAATTAATTAATTAATAATTAACTTTATTAATCATTTTATTTTTATTTAATAATTTTATTTTTTTAATTCTTTTTTTTTCATTTTTTTAACACGTTCTGGGGGGCGTGGGCCCCCCCGTTCAGTGGCACAGAGGCCATTCAGGGCGCGGGCGATGGTTAACGGGCGCGCCCCGTTCGGGCGCACGCCCAGGGGCATGCGGGCGTGGGCGGTGGACCTGGCAGGTCGCCAGGCCGGCGTGGGCGAGGCCAGCACGGGCCGGCCGGTGAGTGAGCGGCGGCCGAGCACGGCCCCGTGTGGGCGGGCGCGCATGAGCGCGCGGCAGGGCTGCAGCAGGGAGGCCGC
>NC_041383.1:703416566-703436975 GCF_002162155.2 Triticum dicoccoides
TGGGGTTCGTTCCCCCGATCCGATCTGGATCGGGGAGGAGGGGGGAAGAGCGAGTGGGGGGGCGAGTGGGGAGAGTGGAGTGGCGGACCGGCTAGGGTTCCGATCGGGGTGGGGGTTAAGGGGAGGCCGGCTGGGCCAGGTGGGCCGGCCTGGCCGGTGAGCTGGGCCGTCTGGCCCAGTTGGCCAGGGGGCCCTCTTTTTGTTTTTTTTTGTTTTTTCTTTGGTTTTCTGTTTTTCTTTCCTTTTGTATTTTCTTTTATTATTTCTTTTCTGCTTAAATCATTTAATCCATTTAGCCATTTTATAAAAATATATCTGTTGCACTATAATTACCTTTGTAATATTCGTCAACCACCGAACTATTTTATTTTAAATTTTGAAAACTTTTATTGTTTTCATCAATTTGAATTTTGAATTTGAACGGTTTCGAATTATTGCGAGGATAGCAACAGTAATCAGGATGACGTGCCATGATTAGCGTGGGATTACTGTAGCAAGATTATCCGGGCGTTACAACCGCTACCCTGGATCTCACTACTATCATTGCTATGCTAGTTGCTTCGTTCTATCGCTTTGCTGCGCTACCTATCACCTGTTTATCAAGCCTCCCATATTGCCATGAACCTCTAACCTTTGATACCCTTTCCTATGCAAACCATTGTTTGGCTATGTTACCTCTTTGCTCAGCCTCTCTTATAGCGTTGCTAGTTGCAGGTGAAGTTGAAGATTGCTCCAGGGTGGACAGGATTATGTTGGGATATCACAATATCTCTTATATTATTAGTGCATCTATATACTTGGTAAAGGGTGGAAGACTCGGCCTTATGCCTGGTGTTTTGTTCCACTCTTGCCGCCCTAGTTTCCGTCATACCGGTGTTATGTTCCTGGATTTTGCGTTCCTTACGCGGTTGGGTGATTTATGGGACCCCCTTGACAGTTCGCTTTGAATAAAACTCCTCCAGCAAGGGCCAACCTTGGTTTTACCATTTGCCTCACCTAGCCCTTTTTCCCTTGGGAGTCGCGCTCTCGAGGGTCATCTTTATTTTACCCCCCCGGGCCAGTGCTTGTCTAAGTGTTGGTCCAAACTGAGCGATGTCCGGCGCCCCCTGGGCAATCAGGGTCTATGCCAACCCGACGTCTTGCTAATCCGGTGTGCCCTGAGAACGAGATATGTGCAGCTCCTATCGGGATTTGTTGGCACATCCGGGTGGCTTTGCTGGTCTTGTTTTACCATTGTCGAAATGTCTTGTAAACCGGGATTCCGAGTCTGATCGGGTCTTCCTGGGAGAAGGTATATCCTTCGTTGATCGCGAGAGCTTATCATGGGCTAAGTTGGGACACCCCTACAGGGTATAATCTTTCGAAAGCCGTGCCTGTGGTTATAGGCAGATGGGAATTTGTTAATGTCCGGTTGTAGATAAATTGACACCAGATACAAATTAAAACACATCAACTGCGTGTGTAGCCGTGATGGTCTCTTTTCGGCGGAGTCCAGGAAGTGAACACGGTTTTGGGTTATGTTTGACGTAAGTAGGAGTTCAGGATCACTTCTTGATCATTCCTAGCTTCACGACCGTTCCATTTGCTCTCTTCTCGCTCTTATTTGCGTATGTTAGCCACCATATCATGCTTAGTCGCTGCTGCAGCCTCACCACTTTACCCCTTCCTTTCCCTTTAAGCTTTGCTAGTCTTGATACCCATGGTAATGGGATTGCTGAGTCCTCGTGGCTCACAGATTACTACAACAACAGTTGCAGGTACAGGTTATGCGATGATCATGATGCGAGAGCGATGTTTGCTTGTCTTGGAGTTCTTCTTCTGCTTCTTCTTCGATCAGGGGATAGGTTCCATGTCGGCAGCCTGGGCTAGCAGGGTGGATGTCGTTTGAGTTTCTGTTTGTGTTTCATCCGTAGTCGGATGATGCTCTTATGTATTGTGATGTTGTATTCGTGTGGCATTGTTTGCCTCTTGTATGTATCCCCATCTATTATGTAATGTTGATGTAATGATATCCACCTCGCAAAAGCGTTTCAATATGCGGGTCTATCCTTGGTGGGACCTTTGAGTTCCTTTTGGATAGGGTCGCATATTGGGCGTGACAACTGCCCTCTTTTGATTCAAAATTTCACAACAAAATCTTCAAAGGTGTTTTATTGTTCGAATCCTCACACACAAAACACCTCACTAGTCATCTGTTCTTGATTCTTTTATCTAAGCATCGTTTTTCTTCAAGATTCCTCAATTGTGTGGATCCTCGATCTATACAACTCTGGAACCTAAGACAAAGAACGCTTAGTGAAATTCTTCAAGGCTCATCTGGTCAAATTCCTCAAACTGGTTCTTTTTGAAAAACCTTCTGAGAACGCATATGGCCTCTCCAAATTCCTCGCAACTATACTCTGTTCACAGGTACTCATGTCTGCTGCTGAATCACTAGGTTCTCATCAACTTAACTCATTTGTAGCGTTCCTTGAAGAAAAGTTGCATACTTCTTCAGAAAATTCGATTGTTCAAATTCCTCATCTGGAGAATATGGCTGATGGTAAGAAGCCGCAGAAAGGAGTAAAGAAGCCTGAGGTCATGACTGCTTTTGAAATCCCTGAGGACCTCTATGCTGACTATTGCACACCTGATGAGGCTGAGTTCGGAAAAGAAAGCAAAACTCAGCGCAAGGTGCGCATACAGAGGATTGAACGGAGATGGGCAAGAGAATGGAGGGAGTACAGATATGTGACTCCAAAGTATATAAATAAATTCACACTTAATCCTCCATGCCCAAGAGCTCCATTGGCACCTGGCCAAGAAGCTGACCCCACCAGTATCAAGCATGGTGAGGATTTTCCTGAAGAATGGGCCAAACGCCAAGCCAAGTTGACGAGACAAGCCAAAGAAGCAGTGAGGAAATTCAATGAAGACTCTGCTGCTGCTGCTGCCACTGAGGCCTCTATTAAGCCTAGAAAATCTATGGCAAAGAAGCCCGCTCACAAGCCAAGTGATTCACCAACTATGCCCTCACGGCTAAGTTCCTCAGCAAAGCCCTCACGCCCAGAATCTTCAAAGCCCTCACGGCCAGTCCCTCATGCTGCTCCTGCTCCTCCAAAGTCCTCAGCTGCTCTGACAAAGTCCTCAACACCTGTACATCTGGCCACATGCCAAAGGACTACAGGCATCTCTATTGCCTCTGGTGCCTCAGCGAGTTCCTCAGCTGCACCAAAATCTTCATCAGGCCCCACTCTGCTGAAGACAAAGGCCACGGCTGGTCGAGGTCCTCGGCCAAGTCCGAAGAAGAAACATGTTTCCTTCCAAGTGCCATCTGACGATGAAGCTGATGATGATGAACTTGCAGAAATCATCAGAGACCGACAAGAAAGGGCCGCTAGAGCCAAAGGCACAAATGTGCCACTGCTTTTGGATCCAAGGGCGATCCTTGATTACATTGATCTCTGGCACAAGGATCCAAATACTCCTATGCCTGATTTCAATTTGTCTCCTGGTCAAAGTCACATGCTAACCCATTTCATCACTGAAGAGAAATGGAAATTTGAGAAGGCGAGGCAGATCAAGAAGGCTCAGTTCAGAAAGGAGAAGTTCCTAAAGAAACATGTTGTCCATATGACAACTGATGAACTCCTCAAAATCCAAGCTGAAATCAAAACCCTCAGCGATGATTTCAATGCTTATTATGCTGATTGGCAAGGAGCCAAAGTCAGGTTTGTAAAACTGACTAAGAAATTCACAAATGTTGCAGCCTCATCGCAACAAGAAATTCCTCAAGCTGAAGCTTCTACTCAGCAAACTGAAGAACATGTCAGCACCGCTGATGACATTCAGGCTGCTGAAGAAAATGCTAGTTCCAGGGCTGATGACTCCATTCCAGCCGCTGAAGAAATTGTCAGGGCATCCACTAGTGGTGCGCCTCATGAAACTGAAGAAGTCAGGACAACTGCATCAGTTGCGCCTGAGGAAATTCAACCAGATTCCTCAGCTCCTCCAGCGCCTACACCAACTTCTATTCTTCCATCTGCATCAGATGTGAGGAAGACCAAGGCTGCAGAGCGAGCTGCAGTGAAGAAAAGGAAAGCATCCAGTGCTTCAGAATCTTCAGCTCCAAAGAAGATGAAGCCTATGACCAGTTCATTAGAAAATCCAATTGATGTTGTTCCAATTTCCACCATGCCATCGAAGGACCTTGTTCCTTTTGGTGAAGAATATGTGATCCCCAGCGGATCTAATGAAGAAAATCATTCTGCTGCTTCGTCAGAGCAGATTGATGAAGAAATTGAAGTGGATGCGATCCCCTCAATGCCTGTTGCTTCCTCGCCAATGCCTCAGTTCACAGCTGAAGAGGCTGGCATTGAAGAAATTGAAGATGAAGATGTGGACATTGGCTGTACAACGCCCGTGATGAATGATGACTTTTGGGAAAGTCAGCACCCCAATTCTCCACTCTTCACCCCACTACAACAAATACCTCAGTCCCCTGCACCAACAGTTCAAATGGGCTCTGAAGAAACTCATCCCACCCCGTCTGTGCATGAAGACATTCCAGCCGCTAGTGCTGAAGAAACTGCTGTTGTTGAACCTTTGAACACGCAGACTGCAACTAAAGAGGAACCAGAAATTCCTCAGCCTGAAGAACCTGAGATTGCGATTCCTGAGGTTGTGATGCACCTCACTGACACTCCAGTGCCCAAGCCAACGAATCCATTCTCAAAGAAGCAAAAGTTCAAGGCTGAAGATTTCTTCAGTGAGCATGTGTTCTTCACTGACTACAACCCCTATGACTCTGCTCGCATAAGGAAGAGGCGTTTCTGGACTGCTAGTCAAGCCAATTTCTATTCCTCGGTACTATTTGACAAAGACAAAGTCTTCGATCATGAACATATTCCTCATGTGGACATGGAGTCTCTGCTGTGCTTCGAGCCAGTCCTCAGTGTTCTTCATGATGCTGGATTGCTAAATTTCTGCACAGACATCTGTGACTGGAATGAAGAACTCATTCTTCAATTCTATGCAATGCTGCACATCACAGGAAACTCTGAAGATGTGAATTCATGGGTGCTGGACTGGATGTCTGAAAATACTCACTACAAGGCACCAACAACTGAATTGCTTCGTGCCCTCCCACTCAGTCCTCCCCTTGACGGTGCTCGTTGCGTCTACAGTGAACCTGAGATTTCAAATCATTTCATGCAAGTGCTGATGAAGCCTTTGAAGCCAGGGCAGGCTCCTCGAACCAAATTCCTCGTCAAGGAATTACTATATGTGCCTCGAACTGTCTATCGCATTCTGACAAAGACAATGAGTCCTATCAAAGGCCACGCCTCAAATGATGAAGAAGTCGTTGGCATCATGAAGAACATGCTTTTCAATATCATTCATGGCGTTCCCGTCAACTTCCATGATTTCTTCATGAGGACTCTGGCGAATATTGCTATGTCACCATTTGAGCTGAAGCCTTATGCACCATGGATTATGAGATTCATCAGGACAAGGGCTTCACTCAATTACAAGGTTGACACTCTGAACCATGGTAGCTACTTGCCTCCAATTGAAGTCCTCAAACGGACATATTCCTCAGCTGATGACAAAGGCAAGGAAACTGCTGTGATAGATGAAGGCATTCGTCCATTGGATGGTCAATTTCGCAAGGCTGCATCCTACTCCACCAATGATGACTCTGCCACACATGACTCTGCCGCCAAGCAAAATCTTCAAGCCACAGCACCCAGGGTGATGACTGATCGTGAGTTACTCCTCAGTCTTCATCAGAAAGTTGATCGCAATCATAAATGGGTCAAGCGTCAGATTGGTTCAATTCTTCACAACATGACCTCAACACACAATGCAGTGAAGAAAAACCACTACTACCTCCATGAAAGCTTCAATCGTACCTGGGCTGTTCTATCACATGTCTACAGCGCTGCAGATCTGAAGAATATGGGTCTCAAGGAAGAATTTGACTGGTCTGCACCTCCACCGAAGAAATTCAAGAAGGTCAAGGTTCCTTCCTTGGTGGCCAGCTCCTATTCTTCATCGTGCGACACTGATGAAAATGAAGATTTGGACGACACTGCGGCAGGCCCTACTATGACTACCGACCCTGACAACGCTGGCGCTCCTCCATCAACTTGATATTCTTCAGGGGCGTTAGTCCTTAGTTTCGATCTTTTTGGTCATTCAATGACAAAGGGGGAGAAATTTGAGTTAGTCCTCAAGCGGATCTATTATATGGGCGTTTTTTTGCTAAGTTACAACTCTCGTTCTTCTGAAACTTTATTGGATCGAGTTGTAATCTTAAACCCGATGGTGCCCTGATACTTTTGATGCACTGTGCTTTGATACTCTTGATACGTTATTCTGCATGCTTGTTCCTCATTAACATTATTGCACGCATGCTGAATTTCATCAGGCACCATATTTTATCATGCATTTCAAATTCTTCATATTATATGTCAAATGCGTGTATGAATTACAAGATATAGGGGGAGATCTCCATGATTCAACTCTTCAAGTGTGCATTGCTTCAAAAGCAAATTCCTCACTATGCACATCTTCAGGGGGAGTTCTTCTATATCTTGCAATCAAATTCCTCAATATCAGTACTTACATTTCATATGTTTATCCCCGTTGAAAACTTAACCTATATTGTCATCAATCACCAAAAAGGGGGAGATTGTAAGTGCATCTAGTGCCCCTTAGTGATTTTGGTGTATTGAAGACTTATAGGTTAAGGGACTAATGCGTTTGTGAGTGTACACAGGTCTATAAGTCTATGAGGAGTTTGATATTTACAAAGAAAGTCGACCCCTAAAAATGAATATCTTCGACTGAAGATTTTGGTATTCCTGAAGACTTTCATGAAGACTTTGAAAGTGAAGAAATTGGTGTATCCATGAAGACTTGATATTCATGCGAGGAATATGAAGCTTGAAGACTTTCGTTTTCATAGTTTTGTTTTTCTCTTTCTTGAGTCATAGGAAACACCGTACTGTTAAAGGGGGTCGAGGAAAGACTAAGGAAAAATTTCCATGTGATGCTCAACTCAAAATCCTACACCTACCAAACCCTTCGAGTCAAGCCTTTGGAAATCTCATACAGTTCAGTCAATTTCTTCAGTGACATAGACGAAGTTCTTCTGGTCGCTGAGGAATTTGTTCTGACTGAGGAGTTAGGAATTCGCCAGTGCGGATTGCCTACACAGTGAGGAACATGATAGCCCTGAGGAATTTGAGAGTCAAATTTCCGACCGTTGTTGTGCTGCGCGCCAGCTGTCCCAAAATATCTTATCCACCTAATGGTCATATCAGACAAGGGCATTTATGTCTTATCATGTCGGGCTGCTCCCTAGGCTATAAATAGCCCCCCCCCCTACAACCACTAGCTGGTTGGCTGCTCCAAGAGAAACTGACACTTGTCATTTGAGAGCAACCCATCCTCCAAGGACTTTGAGCGAAAATCATCGAGTGAGGAAAACCCAAACCCAAACACCTACAAACCCAAAGTGATTGAGCATCACTGAAGAGATTGATCCTGCGTGGATCCGACGCTTGTTACCTTTGAAGACTGTGCTTCTTCCAGACGGTTAGGCGTCATGGTCTGGAGCATCCAAGAGGAATTGTGGATCGCCGAGTGACCGAGTTTGTGAAGGTTTGGAAGTCGCCTAAAGACTTACCACGAGTGATTGGACAAGGTCTGTGTGACCTTAGTTCAAGGAGAATACGGTGAGGACTTGGTGTCCTGAGCTGCTTGCTCAGCGACTGGGTGTCCGGGACTGTGTGTCCTCGAGTTTAAATACTCAGCCGCTCCAACCAGACGTACAACTGAGACAGCAGTTGGAACTGGTCTACCAAATCATTGTCTTCACCAACCTTACTGGTTCTATTTCCTCAACTCTTTCATTTCCTCATTACTGTGTTGAGTGATTGTTCATATCTGTGTTTGAAGACTTTGACTGAAGACTTTCTCAATTTCCTCAGTTCAATTTCTTTAGTCTGTTTGTCTTCATCTTGTGTTATCCTGTGTTTACGCTGCCTGTACTCTGTGCTTGTCTTCATTTCATCATGATGACTATGTCTGTATCCTGTTATGCTTACTTCTGAGTGCTTATTCCGCTGCTAGTAGTTCTTCGCTAAGGAATTTCCTCACCAGCAAATTCCTCAGTGAAGAATTCATAAAAATCGCCTATTCACCCCCCTCTAGTCGATATAACGCACTTTCAGGGCATGATACTAAGAATATACAATGGTACGATAATCTTTGCCCCATATCGATGTATCTTCAACTGCAATGATGCGCTGGAGGCGGAGCTACATGCAATAATGCAAGGAATGGCACTATCAATTCGGCATTGTGATCTTCCCATCATTGTCCAATCCGACTCCTCTCAGGCCCTGTCAGCTCTGACAGGGGAGAGCCTTTCCCGCTCGGCTTATGGTCACTTAGTAGCTGAGATTTGTTATCTCATGGGTGAAAGAGAGTTTATTCCTTCAAAAATTAAACGAGAGCAGAATAGGGTAGCAGATCGTTTGGCTACGTATAGCCGTACAGAGAGTATTACTGCTGTATGGCGCGGGCGGGGACCTCCGTGTGTAGAGGAGCTCTTGCCACTTGATTGTAACCCTATGTTTATGGAATAAAACTCTTTTACCATCGCAAAAAAATGCATGTTTCAACCCATGCAAAAAAATGCATTTCTTAACGAAACAAAATACGCCTTACTTTAAGAACAGAGGCAGTACTTTTTTGCGCCAGAAGTAGTTGTCTTTTGCTACTATCCTCGTCGCAGATCCACCGTATTGCTACGGCGATGCGCATTTAGCAGCATGCACATGCAGTGATGACACTGCATTTTTTTTTCGCCAGAGGCTACATTTTTATCTCCTCGGGCTCTCAGGCATTATAGTAAGTTATTCTTTCGTGTCATCATTTTGTCACACACTGGCTGATCAGGATCAGTTAAGAAGAAGAAACTTGATCTGAGCAGAGGGGCCCCTATCTCACTTCAGCCTTGTTTCAAGGAAGTGGCTGCTAAAAGAAAGAAAAAGTACTAGCACACTTCCCCGCTCTAGCATGCCCTCCCCCCGCTGGCGGCCAATCCGGCACCGGCGTCCACCCCCCCTCCCCGCCGGCGGCCACTCCGGCCCCGGCGTCCTCTCTCCCGCCAGCGGCCGCTCGGGCCCTGGTGCTTCCCCCCCCCTTCCTGCTCTCGTTCGCATCACTCGCGGGGGTTTTTCCGCCATGGCCGCCGGATCTGCGAACCCGGCGTCTGTCTCCTCCAAGCTGCAGCCCATAGTCTCCGGCCTGGGGTTGTCCGGTTCATCGGGATCTGAGGGCCTCTCGACTGGTGCTGGAGGTGCGCCGACCGGGGCCGACCAAGGGGTGGCCGCTGGTTCTGCTGCGCTGTGGTGGAGGCCGGGGCCGTCGCACAAGGCGTTGTGGCACAAAAGGAGAGCGCTTCGGCAGCAGGCGGCGTTGGGTGGTGCTCGGTCGTGCTCTTCACGTTCGCCGGCGTCGTCACCGGAGAGAAGGAAGATCCCCGCGAACCTTTTTGGTCTCTGCTTCAATTGCTTCCGTGAAGGCCATCGTCGGGAAGATTGCTGGTTCCCTCCGCTTTGCATCAGATGTGGCTTGGAGGGTCACATCTCGACGGCATGCAAGCGGCCTCGGAGTCCCAGGTCTGAGGAGGATCTCCGACGTGAGGCGGTGGCCAAGGTAGCGCGTGCTTCCCAGCCTTCGACGCAGGCCGGACCAACGAGCAGGCTGACACCGGCGACTAGGCAGATCGCTCCTTTGGAGGGGTCCTCGCCAGTCCTGGTTGTCACCGCACCTGTGGGGTCTGGGCAGGCGTCGACTGCAGCTATTGCTGCTACTGGCAATATCTGCATTCTTCGCCGTATGCCGGAGAGGGAGGATCTCGAGCAGCGCCTGAGGCTGGCGGTGGTGGCCTATGTGGGCGGCACCAGGCCAGCGGTGTCATGCCAGGAAGCTGTTGAGGCTTTGTCAGTAGAGCTGCGCATCCCACGCCACCGATTTTCGATCCACAAGTTCCACCCTGAGGATTTTTTGGTGGTGTTCGCGGCGCTGGAGTTGCGCAACAAGGCTTGGCAGCGGGTACTATCGAGCATGGCTTCTTCAAGCTCTTCATCAAGCCATGGCTCAAGCAAGCGCAAGCTGTTTCGATGGTGATGCGTTCGCAAGTTGATCTCATGATCGAGGGGATCCCTTCTCATGCGTGGACGTCTGAGACGGCGGCGGAACTTCTGGGTTCGTCGTGTCTGGTGGAGAGCTTAGCGCCGGAGATAGAGAATAGGGAGGATTTGTCTCTATTCAACCTGCGTGCCTGGTGTGTTGATCCGGACGAGGTGCCAGTAGACAGGCGGCTTTGGGTTCCAGAGCCGATGATGAACGGAGGACCAGCGGCGAGGACGCCCACGTCTCGTGCGCTGCTGGAGTACAAGACGCTGATTCACATTGGCAGGATTCGTGACCACGAGGGTCCGGAGCGCTGGTTGAGGCTGCCAAGTTCTGATGGTAGCGGCCAGAGCGGGATGCCTGAAGACTCCGGCGACTTCTCTGGTCGGGGCGAGTGGCATGCGCTGCCATGGACGAGAGGTGTTCGTGATCGACGCGAAGGTGCACCGGGCAGCGGGGTGCCGGGTGGTTCCTACATGCATGCCTTGATGGGGCGCATCGGGCCGTCGGACTAGAGAATTCCTCCTATGGCTCAGAGCACAGTGGCGAAGAATCACACGCCGGTGCTCACCGCGGTCACCACGGTGGCAACCGGGGCTGGAGAGAGCAGGCAGTTGGCTGCCGAGGCCGTGTTGGTGGTTCCTGTGGCGCATGCTGCCACAGAAGATCTGGGTAGGGGTGTTGGGGCCACAGAAGATCCACCCGCTGTGGTGATGGCGAGGACTGCACAGGTGACTTTTGACCATGGTGGGGCCGCGGAGCAGGGGCCAGCTAATCCTGAGCCGCAGAGGCTGATCCAGTAAGAGGCAGATCCTGAGGTTGCAGGTAAAGTGGATAAAGTAGGGGAGGAAGTGAACCTGCCACGGGCTGGCAGCGAGGCTCCAGGGGATCCCGAGGCTGCAGAGATTTCGAGGGAGATTGAGAATTTGATTTCGGCCAATCTGGGCGCGGCTGAGGGACAGGAGGTGGGCCGGCCGGTTGTGGCTGCGCCAATCCAGGAAGGCGCGAGGGTCGAGGAAGTGGCTAGGCAGTTTTCTCTAGCGGTGCCCGACAAAATTGCAGATGGATGGGCCCCGGTCAAGGATTTGCTGCAGACATCGATGAAGACAGGAGAGGTGGGGATGCATGCAGATGTGCCTGGGGTGGGTCCCGTGCTACAGGAGTTGTAGCCCGCCGCTGCATGCACCGATGTGACTATGTACAATGCATGCGGGCAGGGGTTTTCGAGTGGTGATGTTGATGCGGTGGTTGGTGCGGATGTGTCACTGCAGCGCCATGAGGGGCATCTCTCGGCCAAGGAGATCACCACGCTGGGTAATATCAAAGCGTTTTGCGCCGGGTTGTTGAAGAAACTTGCGCCACCTCTCCTTAAGGAGTTTGAAGGACTAAGAGGAGTAAGGACTGGACAAGATCCATTCACGCTGCGATGCACGACTCGGTCTGTTTGTTCCGGTGGATCCAGGAAGACTAAGGCATCTGCTGCTGAAACGGTGCTGCTCAAGACGTTAGGCTTTGATTGTGATGATTTGGCCGTCTCCGAGGACACGCTAGGTCAGCTCCGTACGGTGTTCGATTCGCCGCTTCAGGAGCCACAGTTGAGGGCCATCGCGTCCATCTTTGGGAAGGCCATACCGATCAACCTAGCAGGAGAGGCAGGGATGGATGAGCCTGTTATGGCGCAGTAGGTGCGAGGGCTGCGGTGGTGTTGGAGTCATCCTTGTCCGATGTCTGTCAACGCCTTGGAGTTGGTGTGTTGGAATGTCAAAGGCCTTAACAACCCGGCCAAGAGGAAGGCACTAAGAGGCTTTGTGGACTCTGTTCGTGCGGCGATTGTATGTATTTTAGAAACTAAGCTAGAGGAAGTGAACATTTATGTAATCTTGGAATGCATATGGGACCGAACTATGATGGTTTTACTTACTTATCGGCGTCGGAGATGAGAGGTGGTATTTTTGTTGCTTGGGACACCACTAGGGTGATGGTGACGAACTTTGTCAATGATTCTCATTGCATCACGGGGTTTGTCTCGCCTAAGGAGGGGACACCTTGGTGGTTAACTGTAGTTTATGGGCCACATGAGGATGAGCATAAGATAAATTTCCTGAATGATCTTTCGGAGAGAAGATCACTATGCCCGGGTCCATGGCTAGTGATTGGTGACTTCAATCTTATCCTATACGCGACAAATAAAAACAACTCAAATTTAGATCGGAGAATGATGGGGAAGTTCAAGCTTTTTGTGGATAATAATGCGCTCAAGGAGCTCTTTTTGCATGGGCGCAAGTTCACATGGAGTAACGAAGGGAGACGCCCATGCTTACCAAGATTGATCGGGCGTTCGTTTCAGTTGATTGGGAACTTGATCACCCGGATTGTTTCTTGCAAGCTTTGTCCACCGAGCACTCGGACCACTGCCCCTTGCATCTCACTCTCCATGAGCCTATGCATTATAAAAGGAGGTTCCGTTTTGAGAAGTTTTGGGTCAAAATGGATGGATTCTTGGATATCGTGAAGGAGGCGTGGACATGTGATCCAGGCATCACGGATCCTTTCATGCGGCTTGATATCATGCTACGCAACACGGCTAGAGCTCTTGCCGCATGGGGGCAAAGGGAGATTGGAAATATCAAGTTGCAGATTGCCATAGCGAGTATTGTTATCATGCGGTTAGACTGCGCTCAGGAAAACCGTAGGCTCACGGAGGAGGAAAGATGGCTTAGAAGAACGCTGAAGCAACTTGTGTTGGGGCTGGCATCCCTAGAGAGAACCATTGCTAGGCAAAGGTCGAGAATAACATGGCTTCAAGAAGGGGATGCTAACACGCAATTGTTTCATTTGGTGGCTAATCGGAGGCGAATGAAGAACTACATACCTTCTTTGAGCATGGAGGGGCGCACTATCACTGATCAGAAAGGTAAGGAGGAAGCCTTTCTTACAAGAATTTGTTGGGCAAGGACGTTGCTCGAGAGTTTATGCTTGATTTGGAGGGTCTTGGAGTCGCTCATATTGACCTCTCGGAGCAAGACCGTGTGTTTACAGACGAGGAGGTTTGGGCAGTCATCAAGGATCTACCCTCTGACAAGGCTCCGGGTCCGGACGGGTTCATTGGCTTGTTCTTTCAAAAATCTTGGGAGGTGATCAAGGCAGATCTCATGGCGGCTATTCATAAGCTTTTTCTTGGAAATGGTAGGGGTTTTGGGAGGCTAAACCAAGCTTTGATCACTCTCTTGCCGAAGTCCCCAGATGCATCTTCGGTTTTTGATTTCCGGCCGATTAGCCTTGTGCACAGCATACCCAGGATTGCATCTAAGCTTCTTACTTCGAGACTTAGACTGCGCATGGGGGAAGTTGTCCAGGTGAACCAGTCTGCATTCATAAAGGGGAGATGCTTGCATGATAATTTCCTTCTAGTGAGACAAATGGCGCGGATGATGCATAGAAGGAAAGCTAAAGGAGTGTTGCTCAAGCTCGACATCACTAAATCCTTTGACTCATTGGCATGGCCGTTCTTGTTTGAAGTGTTAAGAGCCAAAGGTTTTTTGGAGCAGTGGATTTCTTGGATCGCAACTCTGCTTACTACAGCTAGTTCCAGAGTGATCGTGAATGGTTGTGCAGGCGACAAGTTTATGCATGCTAAAGGCTTGAGGCAAGGGGACTCGATCTCCCCTTTACTCTTTGTTATCGCCATGGATGTCCTCACACATATCATCATCAAGGCACATGAGGCTGGAGTGATGAGTACCATTAATGGATGTAGCTTTGTGCAGCGGCTGTCTTTGTATGCTGATGATGTGGTTCTTTTCATCAAACCCACATGACCGGATCTCTTGTTTGTCAAAGAAACACTTACCATCTTCGGAGTAGCTTCTGGGCTTAAAGTGAATTTTGCAAAATCGGCGGCTATCATGATTCGGGCAGAGCCTGAGGACGAGAAAATTGTGAAGTCGGCGTTGCCCTGGAAGATTGTCACCTTCCCATGCAAGTATCTTGGATTGCAGTTAAGCATTTGGCAACTGAAAAGATTGGAGTGGCAGCCGATGGTTGACGCTGCCCTCCACATACTGCCGGGATGGCAAAGGGGTTTGGTGACTAGACCCGGCAGGCTGGTTCTTGTCAACCAGGTCATGAGAGCGTGGGCTACTCACCACCTCATGGTTGCGGAGGCGCCAAAATGGGCTCTTGATAGAGTGGACAAAGGTTGCAGGGCCTTCTTCTGGGCCGGGACTGAGGAGGTCAAGGGAGGCAAATGTGTAGTATCTTGGGCAAGAGTGTGTAGGCCTAAGCACATGGGAGGGCTTGGCGTCATTGATCTACACAAGCATAGTATTGCTCTAAGATTGAGATGGGAATGGCTTAGACGTACGGATGCTTCCAGGCCGTGGCAAGGGCTCAGCCTGACCGCGGACAAATCGGTTGTGCAAGCGTTTGGAAGCTTGGTAAAATGGAGGATTGGAGCTGGTGACAAAACTTTGTTTTGGAAGGATAGGTGGCTCCATGGCGCTACCATCGCGGAGGTCGCTGCTCTGGTGGCGACGTCAGTTCGTACGCAAGTTGCTAACAGGAGACTTGTGTGAGAGGCTTTGTGTATGCACTCTTGGATGAACGATGTGGTGGGTGACCTATGCACGGAAGGCTTAACCCAGTTTATAGGCCTTTGGGAGATCTTAGAGGAAGTGCAACTGGATGCTCGGTCTGAGGACAACCCCATTTGGGCATGGAATGCGTCAGGAACGTACACTGCATCTTCTGCCTACAAGATGCTATGCGAGGGAGGAGTTAGATTCCACTCCTTTGGAGCTATTTGGAAGTGCTGGGCTCCTTTGGCATGCAAAATTTTCATGTGGCTGGCTGTCCAATATCGGTTATGGACTTCGGACAGAAGAGCTAGACACGGCCTGCAAGATCAAACATCAAAATGTTTTCTATGTGATCAAGAGGAGGACACGGTGGATCACATTCTGCAGCAATGTGTGTTCTCGAGGCAAGTGTGGTTCAGTTGCATCACTAGGATGGGGTTGACGATGGAGATTTGCCCAACCAACGACTCACGGTTGATGCAATGGTGGTCGGATGCTAGAAAACGAATTCATAAGCAATCTCGGAAAGGTTTTGATACTTTCGTTATGCTTATCTGCTGGACGTTATGGAAACAAAGGAACACGAGGGTGTTTGGATCGGGTCAGATCAAGAATGCGCACGACACGGTGGACATGATCTTCGACGATCTGAGGATTTGGGCCACGGCAGGAGCTTTTGGAGATCAATGTATGTTAGAGTAGTAGAGTAGCGTGTGAGTGGAGTGGAGGCTTGGTAAGGCCGGTTGTGGCCTAACCGGCAAAATTATAATCTCTTGTACATATTTTCTCCCTTCTATAAAGTTAAGGTACGCCTTTGGCGTACCCTCGAAAAAAGACACTGCATTTTTTTCATTGTAAAGGAAACAACATTTCGCAAAAAAAGAAAAAAAGAAACAACATTAACAAGTGCTGGCTGACAAGTTGCACATGCACTGCTTTTCCATACGAGATCAATGCTATACTACTAGTACTCAGCCCATATGTCGAGTTAAAATCAGCCTAAAAGCATGTTCCTTGCCCCTTCAGCCCATTTGCCCCTCCATAAATTCAGCCCAAGTCCGCCACTGACGTTCAGTACAGTTTTTCGATAAAAGGAAAAAAAAATTGACTCAATCGTCGCATCAAGATAATACAGCTGCATCGAGTACAAAAGCCGGCCTCTGCACACATACAATTACAAACAAGTGCAGCAATCAAAGAGAAAACGAGTTTGTGAGGAGGTATGGCAAAAAGAGTTTGTGCAGTTAATATAACTCAGCAGTTTCTCTAAACAGTTACAATAATACCAAGGAGTTAGTACAAAGTTGAGTCATCTATTTTGGAACGGAGGGAGTATATGAGAAAAATGATTCAACTTTTGATAAGCAAAGGAATTGTATGCAACGTTGATGAACCTAGTAATTGTCATGCCCGAGAGATGCACAGCTTCTTAAAACAGCACTACAAATGAATGCAAGATGTCTTCTGTGTGATGTACTAAAATGCACGTTGTCCTGATGGCTCTAAACACCCGTCGTTCAGTTTTCCTCCTGACTAGCAGAAGGTTTTGTTTTATCATGGGCTGTTACCTGTCTTGGCTTGGGGTCCTCGACGGAGCACGACGCGGTGCGCCGCTCGGGCGGAGTGAGTTTTCTTCTTTTCCCTTGCTCTGAAAGCATCATGGCTCCTGAAATCTGCTGCTCCCTCTGATCCATATTACTTGCCGCAGCTTTAATACACCTCTCCGATACTTTAGTACAACTTCAAAGTTGTACTAAAGCTGCGAGGATCGGGGGGAGTACAAAATCTATTTTGGGGTATTATTAAGAACTTGAATAGAATACACAGCCATGGCCTTTTTTCTTTAGCTCAAGGTGGACTTTATTAGCATAAAGGAAACCGGGAGGAGGCTTGTATGTATGGTACTGACATATCATAAACTGTGTCTTTAAAACCTTAAGACTCTATTACTAGCTGATTGTAAATTTGGAATATATCCCTTTCTGTAGTTAACAACGATGATGAGAGAACTTTATCATGCCCATGCCCAGTGGATACCAAATCAATGGTCACCAAATGATAGAGGCAATCAGTCCACTGGATATAGCGTAGCATACCTTCTACTCCTCTCACGATGCGGCCGTGGCGGATATGGTTTCTGTTTGCTTTCCATCGGCGCTGGCGGTGGAAGAGGTTCCTCCTTTTTGGGTTGTTCGACCATCGGCGGTGGAGGTGGCGGTGGCGGAATCACTATGCTCCACCATGGCGGTCTCTCGGGCGTATACATGGGTGGCGGCGGCAGTGGCGGCGGCGGCGGCGGAGGACAAGGTTCCTGTTTTTTATTATCTGGGCCGCGTTGGCCGATCTGAAATGGGCCAGCATGTTCTGCCAGAATCCACACGATGGTCGTGAGCTCACCACCACGGCTGAGCTGCCTGGCATGGGATTCCCGGCTGCATCGGGTGCCCGCATACAACAGCTTGTCCACCCACACGTTGAAGACGAGCTCCAGCAGTTCTGGCATCTCTGACTCATCGGCGCTGAGCAGCACCATGGCAATATTAGCTCCGTCGGAGACCAGACGAGTTTTATCATGCTCAAGACCCCACTGACTGTCTGCGTCCTTCTTGTCACGGAGGATTCTGGCAAGCTTCTCTTCCCTGCCGCTCACCGTCAAACTGGAACCTTGAATGGAACTGGTCCCAACCTCATCACGCCATACATCCTGCAAGGACTCCTTGGTTACTTCGTACAGGCTGCGGAGAACAAGGCCCGGTAGCATGTGTCGGCGCACGGCGACAAGGAACATGAGGTACTCCGACAGCGCCTTGATCGCCTTGGCATGTTTCGTCTCTGCATACAACTTGCCATCATCACTCGTCAGGAAAACTTGCGTGGCGATGTGCCACACAAGGATGTCCTCCTGGAACTCACGGCCAAATGCCAGCCGGAATCTCTGCAGTTTCCTCCGACGCCTCTTGGCTGCCGCCTGACCCCAGAACGTCGTAACGTCATTCATGGAATATGCAGCCTCCTCATCCTTGTCGACCTCGTATGTTGACTTGAGTATCTTCCGTACACGTTCGAACACCAACCTCTTGACATCTTCTGAAAGCTTAAGACCTTCAGACTCAGAGTGCCGGTGTTCGTTCCAACCCTCTTCCAATCCAATTTTCTTGGCTGCTCTCCTGCACAGAGTTGTCGTGTCACAGGTACGGGTGCACTCGTGCAGCAGGCTGTACTGCCCAATGGTGCCCGACCACATTCTGTAGCTGCTCGGCGCCATGAGAAGGGCTAGCCAGCTACGGTGCAGAGACACGACGACACGGCGGAGGTGGCGCCATATCACAGACCCAGAGCACAAAACATTGTGGTGAAGCCAGCACCGTGGCCGAGCCTGCAGGAACATGTGCATCCAAGTAGACCCAACTGCCCCAAACAGCCATCTCACGTCCAGGATGAAGGTAGCTGTCAGCAAGGTGTAGGTGATGACCAGATCTTCTCTCCTCTGGCCGTCTTTGCTGTAGAACAGAAACAGAACAAATGCTGTGACGGTGGCGATTGGCGAAAGAAAACGGATCAAGTAGCCGCCCCAGGTGTGGACCATGGCTGCCTTGGTGTAGAGGATGTCGTACATGAGAGAAAGCTCCATCTCCACCACCTTGCACATACTCTCCCACCCAAAAGAGAACATTTCTCTGCTTGCATCAAGGTCAGGTGAATCCATGTTGACAGAAGAATCAGTCATTGCATGCTGGCAGAATGGGAACATGTTGTGGGCAACCATCAGGGCTTGCTCATTGTCCAGCACAGTTCCCTTTCTGGAGCCCGAGACATCAGTGAATCTGCTTATTTTCTTCTTCTTGTTTGAGCTCCGGATGTTGCCCAAGTTGCCTCGCCGTAGTGCGAACACCCTCTCCACATACTTGGCAACACCGACGGTGAGAATGATGATGGATGCCCGAAGCAAAGCTCTGTCGCCACCGCCGAGGTATATGTGCTTGTACACGACATAAATGGCTCCCCCGACCTGCACGAAGGCATTGAGTGCTTGCCGCCCTGACAGCACATTGTCCTCGAGGGAGTAGGCGCTAATGTTGTCCGGGCCGCCGAGATGATGCAAGAGGAATGGCGCCCAGAACGCGACCAGCTGCGGCTGCTCCTGCAACCTGCTGCCGAAGGACAGGTTACCAAGGGCATACGCCGCGGCCCAGTTGGCCAGCTGGTACGCCAGCCACAGAAGGAGCATCCGCCCACCGGAGGCTGTACGCCGACGAATCCCGGCAAGGAGGATGAGAACAAGATGTGCAGCAAAGCTTGAAAGGACTGCTATCCGGATCATCCCCATCTGGTTCAGCCATCCTTCCATTTCTCCTGCACTGAAATCAAAATTAGATGATAATATCTCATAGGCAATTAAGCTCATACCGGTAATACTGTTGTCATGTTTCGTTAAGCATCATGGTCTAGTAAATTCTGCCAACCGAATTCTAGTTTATTTATTGTATCCTTCCCATGGCACTGATTGATTCACTCTAATTATGGACTCTTTGTTCATTTTTCATGTGACTACTTTCCAATCGGTGGGCTATTATGCATGAAGCAAACCGAATCTATGTTTACTTTTGGTACGGGAGAATTCTTAGGAGGAAGCAACACAATTTCATTCTGCGCGTGATAGCAAATTAATGGTGGTACTGTACTAGTGTAAAATAAAAACAGGGGATGCAGCTTGTAAAACTAGTATGGTAGGACAGGACATGTCCACATTTTAACAAAATGGAAGTGATGCCTTAATGGTTATGCACATCGGTTGGCTGCTTAGCTACATCAAATATAACCAGAATGACCTTAATTTTAATCAAAATTTACTCTTTCAGAAAAAGAAATCAATCAACTCTGCTCATCTCATCCTGACCAAACCAAGATTTAACTTATCTTCTCGCTTCTCCACCAACCCCCAATCACATATATCAAACTAAACCGAATCATTGGCAGTGCAGCAGGTGAAACAAGAAATTTTCGACGGCCAATTAAATCATCATCACAATGACCTTAATTTCTGTTAAAAAAAACTCTTCCAGACAAAAAAAAACAATTAAATCTCTGCTCGTCTCATCCTGACCAACCAATATTTTGCTTCGCTTCTCCACGGATCCCCAATCACATCTCATCCAAAAACCTAAACCAAATCACTGGTTGCGCAGCAGATTAGAACTAGAAATTCTCGACCGGCTGGTAAAATTAAGGGCTAGAAAGAAGGAGAAGAAGAAAAGATCCTTCTAGGCCTAACACAGCCAGTCACGAGCTTGGAAGAATCAGGAACGCGATGGTGGGGAACAGCGACCAAGAACCCTAACCGGAGCCCATCAAATCAAAACAGCGATTTACTGAAGAAGAACGGACGACACAGGCCGTAGTCTTGAATTTGGCGGTTACCTGTGCTGGCCTTTTGGAGGGCGGGCGATCCTTGAGCCACCTATCTCGTCCTTGTCGGTCGTCGCCGGAGGGACGGGGTGGCCTGGGCAGCGCTGACATGACGCACTGACAGCAGTAGTCGTCCACGCCGCGTGATTCTTTTTTGGGGGGTTGACCCCCGCGTGGACTGGAGAGTGGAGACGGAGGAGAGCGACACTCCATTTTAGAGCATGGTTGGAGC
>NC_041383.1:703437181-703438949 GCF_002162155.2 Triticum dicoccoides
ACACACACACACCTTTTTAGGCTCGGTTTTAGGCTCGAACGATGTTTTTAGTCGAAAAACGGCTCGGCGGAAGTTTCGTGCCGGCGAATCATGTATCACCACATGTCCTTTTTCTTGGCCCACTTAATCATTCGCCTCACAAACTTTTGCTTGGGGTGGGGTGTGACTGGGAAGATGCCCTCTTTATTTCGCTGAATTTCGCTGGATGACCCTCAAGACACCAACTTTTTTGGTTCGGTGGTGTTCTTGGGGGTGCCAACGGCTGGAGATGCTCTTAAGAGCATCTACACCCGCGATGTGCAAATCTGCCCCTCAAACATTCACATACACGGACGTGTCCGGACGCGTTCGCGGACACTGACCGATCACGCCTCAAATAATGTAATTCACATCCGAATACCTTAAATTGGAAACCCCAAATCCATATTATGACATGCAACGTAGTGACTTTAAGCGGAGCTTGTCCGGTCGTCATGGTCATGTCCGACGGCCAGCTGCGCTTCCCGGAGTGTTGGTTCGGTCACCAGCAAGGTAGAGTAGGGCATGGGACATGAGCCGGCTCACAGGGACTCAAGGCGCCGCCGTCTCCCATGCCCTACTCTTCCTCATCGGAGCCCGGATCCTGTTGGGTGCCGGTGGACATCAGATCGATGATGGATCCGTCCTGGGACGAGCCGGCGACATCCAACATGACGCGGTTGCGGTGCTCGGACTGGTGCACCATATGGGGCGCTGAAAAATGCGGCTCCGGCTCACCGACATCCACCGACTCAAGCGTTGCCGCCGCCTCCCGCGCCCGCTGCCTCGCATGGCGGGCACGTCACACTATGGTTGCTTCGAACGACGCCCACGGTGCTTCCATGACCTCAGCGCGTCAATGGATGGGTTGCGCATCCGCCATCGTGTTCGGACGCCAGACGAACTGCATCGCCTCTGGTGAGGCAGCGACGGCTGCCCTAGCGCTGAATCCATGCGCCATTTTGGCGGACGCAACGGATTCTCGACGGAAGGAGTCCGAGCGTTGTCGTGCATGGGCCTCCTCCCGGGAGCGGCGAAGCGCAAGTCGGACGGTCATCTCTTCCTCGGGTCGCATGGGATAAGCTCGGGGTCGGCAGATCAAGAGGTGAAGGACTCGGATCCACTGCTCGCCATGTCGGAGACGAGCTTTGGTGGCGGAGGGGAGTGGAGTAAAGTGGCTAGGGTTTGGTCCGGTATGCAGATGAGGAGGAATATATGTAGGGTCGGGTAGACCAACGTGGGCTGGGTCCGACATGGCGGGCATGCCCAGGCGCCCCCATATTCGCCCCATATTTGGGCTGGATATGAGGGGTGCCAGTCAGCCCGGGCGTGTGAGGTCCGTTTGAGGCGCCCGGCTAGGTCAAAATTCCGTGACCGATCAGTGACCGGGCAGCCCACCCGAGCATTTGAGGAGGTTTGGGGTGCCCGGCTATAGATGCTCTAACATTATAGCCAGCCAACTCCTCACTACATGCGTGTTTGGTAGCCTGTATACACCTTAAATCGGGCGAGTTAAGCTAAAAACCGCATTTGGTTGCATACTGGGTGGGCTGGCTTGCATTGGCACGAACCTTAAACCAGCCCAGAGCGTGGCTCGCTGGAAACGCTCAAATTAGCAGTTTTTAGCAAGCCAGACTAAGTGCATCACAAAAGGGATGCAACTTGCACGCAAGGGAGTAAGGAGAAATCGACAGGGGATGGCAGGAGATGGAAATCGGGCCAGCGGGACGCCGTCAAATCTAGGCTCACC
>NC_041383.1:703439245-703445536 GCF_002162155.2 Triticum dicoccoides
GTCGTCGTCATCTCTGAAGATGGTAAGCAACACCCCCTCCCCCTGTGTTAGGTAGGTTGTTAGGCCGTTAGGCAAGGTGAAGGATCAGTTTCCCCATTGCTCAATGCACTCTCGATGTCGACTAGGTTATCCGCACGGATGAAGCTCCTAGTTCAAGATGCAGCACTAATAATTGTGATTCAGGCATGGCTCATGTTGATGCACAAGAGAGTTGGTCATCATGGTGAGAGGCCTGTCATCAATTATGGTCCAATGTTTATCCGTGATCAGGACAGGATGGCAAATCTATACTACATCTACAACTGCAATGACATAGATGCTCTGTGGACACTTCAAATGAAAAGAGCACCATTTGCCAGGCTTGTGTAGAACTTCAGGAGCAGGGGGCTGCTAGAAGAGCATCCACACCAGTGTGGAAGAGCAAGTAGCAATGTTTCTTCATGTTGTTGGTCATAACACCTTCAGGAGATCAATGGAGACCATCTCCAGGTACTTTAGACAAGTGTTGTATGTTGTTGGGGAACTCAGAGGAGAAATGATCATGTCACCAACCGGCCGGACTCCTACCAAGATTCGCACTAGCCCAAGATGGTATCCATACATTAAGGTGAGCACTAAAAGTATATAGTTCATACCTTGATATGTGCTACTTGTGAGCTGCATTGAGATTTCCTCGAAGAGTAGAGGATGATGCAGTACAGTAGAGATAAGTATTTCCCTCAGTTAAGAACCAAGGTTATTAATCTAGTAGGAGAACCATGAAACACCTCATTAGCAGTACCTACACACAAAAAACAAATACCTACACCCAACGCGAACAAGGGGTTGTCAATCCCTCGGCGGTTAATTGTAAGGATCAAATCCCGTAGTGATAGATAGATAATTAAAACACAAAATAAAATAAATAGAGAAAAATTGCGACAAGATATTTTTTGTTTTAATATATGATAAAAAGTAGACCTGGGGGCCATAGTTTTCACTAGAGGACCCTCTCTTTAAAATAGCATACGGTGGGTAAACAAATTACTGTTAGGCAACTGATAGAAAAGCAAATAATCATGACGATATCCAAGGTAATGATCATGTATATAGGAATCACGTCCGAGACAAGTAGACCGACTCCTGCGTGCATCTACTACTATTATTCTACACATCGACCGCTATCCAACATGCATCTAGAGTATTAAGTTCATAATGAATGGAGTAACGCCTTAAGCAAGATGAGATGATGTAGACAAAGTAAACTCATGCATGAATAAACCCCATCTTTTTATCCCTAATGGCAATGATACAAATATGTGTCATGTCCCTTTCTGTCACTGGGATTGAGCATTGCAAGATCGAACACATTACAAAGCACCTCTTTTGTTGCAAGAAAAATCAATCTAGTTGGCCAAACCAAATCAATAGACCAGAGAGAAATACAAAGCTATAACAACCATGCATAAAAGAGTTCAGAGAAAACTCAAATAATATTCATGGATAATCTGATCATAAACTCACAGTTCATCGGATCCCAACAAACACACCACAAAAAGTCATTACATCGAATTGATCTCCAAGAACATCGAGGAGAACATTGTATTGAAGATCAAAGAGAGAGAAGAGGCCATCTAGCTACTAGTTATGGACGTCTATGGTAAACTACTCACACATCATCGGAAGGGCAGCAAGGTTGATGTAGAGCCCCTCTGTGGTCTATGATACGTCTCCAACGTATCTATAATTTATGAAGTATTCATGCTATTATATTATCCATCAAGGATGTTTTATATGCATTTATATGCTATTTTATATGATTTTTGGGACTAACCTATTAACCTAGAGCCCAGTGTCAGTTTCTGTTTTTTCCTTGTTTTTGAGTTTCACAGAAAAGGAATACCAAACGGAGTCCAATTGACATGCCAATTTTTGACAATTTTTATGGACCAAAAGAAGCCCCGGGAGTGCAAGAGTTGGGCCAAAAGAGTCCCGGGCTGCCCACGAGGGTGGGGGGCGCGCCCACCCCCCTAGGGTGCACCCCCCTGCCTCGTGGACAGCCCGGAGACCCCCCTGACGTGAAACCTACGCCAAAAAATCCTATAAATACTGAAACCTCCGAGGAATAGAATAGATTGGGAGTTCCGCCGCCGCAAGCCTTTATAGCCACCGAAAACCAATCGGGACCCTGTTCCGACACCCTGTCGGAGGGGGGATCCCTCACCGGTGGCCATCTTCATCATCCCGGCGCTCTTCATGACGAGGAGGGAGTAGTTCACCCTCGGGGCTGAGGGTATGTACTAGTAGCTATGTGTTTGATCTCTCTCTCTCTCATGTTCTTGATTTGGCACAATCTTGATTTATCGCGAGCTTTGCTATTATAGTTGGATCTTATGATGTTTCTCCCCCTCTACTCTCTTGTAATGGATTGAGTTTTTCCTTTGAAGTTATCTTATCGGATTGAGTCTTTAAGGATTTGAGAACACTTGATGTATGTCTTGCCATGCTTATCTGCGGTCACAATGGGATATTCACGTGATCCACTTGATGTATGTTTTGGTGATCAACTTGCGGGTTCCGTGACCTTGGTAATCTATGCATAGGGGTTGGCACACGTTTTCATCTTGACTCTCCCGTAGAAACTTTGGGGCACTCTTTGAAGTACTTTGTGTTGGTTGAATAGATGAATCTGAGATTGTGTGATGCATATCGTATAATCATGCCCACGGATACTTGAGGTGACAATGGAGTATCTAGGTGACATTAGGGTTTTGGTTGATTTGTGTCTTAAGGTGTTATTCTAGTACGAACCCTATGATAGATCGAACGGAAAGAATAGCTTTGTGTTATTTTACTACGGACTCTTGAATAGATAGATCAAAAAGGATAACTTTGAGGTGGTTTCGTACCCTACCATAATCTCTTTGTTTGTTCTCTGCTATTAGTGACTTTGGAGTGACTCTTTGTTGCATGTTGAGGGATAGTTATATGATCCAATTATGTTATTATTGTTAACAGAACTTGCACTAGTGAAAGTATGAACATTAGGCCTTGTTTCCACGCATTGCAATACCATTTACGCTCCCTTTTACCACTTTCTACCTTGCTGTTTTTATATTTTCAGATTACAAAAACCTATATCTACCATCCATATTGCACTTGTATCACCATCTCTTCGCCGAACTAGTGCACCTATACAATTTACCATTGTATTGGGTATGTTGGGGACACAAGAGACTCTTTGTTATTTGGTTGCAGGGTTGTTTGAGGGAGACCATCTTCATCCTACGCCTCCCACGGATTGATAAACCTTAGGTCATCCACTTGAGGGAAATTTGCTACTGTCCTACAAACCTCTGCACTTGGAGGCCCAACAACGTCTACAAGAAGAAGGTTGCATAGTAGACATCAGTCTATTCCCCCTCTGGAGAGTATCGGAGAAGGCTTCCAGATAGGATCTCGTGGGATAGAAACTTGCGACAGTGGAAAAAGTATTCCGGGTGGCTCTCTGATGACAGGGAAATATTTGAGAATTTATAGAGGCAGAATTAGGTCAAGAGGTGCCATGAGGGGTCCACAAGCCTGGGGGGCGCCTCCTGGGGCGCACCTCCCGAGCTTGTCAGCTCGTCAGGTTTTCTCCCGAACCTTCTAGGGTCTCTTCTGGTCCAGAAAAAGTTCATCCAGAGTTTTTTCTCCGTTTGGACTCTGTTTGATATCGTTTTCCTGAAAAACCAAAAACAAGCAAAAAAATAGTAACTGGCACTAGGCACTAGGTTAATAGGTTAGTCCCAGAAAAATAATATATAATTGCATATATTTGCATATAAAACATCCAATATTGATACTACAATAGCATGGACCAATCAAAAATTATAGATACGTTGGAGACGTATCAAGCATCCCCAAGCTTAATTCCCGCTCGTCCTCGAGTAAGTAAATGATAAAAAACAAAAAATATTATGTGGAATGCTACCTATAATGTTCATCATGTAATTTGTCTTTGTGGCATGAATATTAAGATCTGAATGATTCAAGAAATAGTATATAGTTTGACATAAAAACAATAATAATAAGGCATACCAACAAGCAATCATGTTTTTTAAAATATCAATGCTAAAGAAAGTTATCCCTACAAAAAATCATATAGGCTTATCATCCTCCATCTTCTTAACACAAAGTATTTATCATGCACAACCCTGATGACAAGATGAGCAACTGGTTCAGACTTTTTAACGCGCTTCAACTTTTTCAACTCACATGCAATACATGAGCGCAAGCCATGGATATAACACTATGGTTGGAATAGAGTATGATGTTGGAGGTTGTGTGGAGAAGACAAAAAAAGAAGAAAGTCTCACATTGACGAGTCTAATCAACGGGCTATGGAGATGCCCATCAATTGATGTCAATGCAAGGAGTAGGGATTGCCATGTAACGGATGCACTAAGAGTTATATGTGTATGAAAGCTCATAAATAAAACTAAGTGGGTGTGCATCCAACTTGCTTGCTCATGAAGACCTCAGGCATTTGAGGAAGCCCATCATTGGAATATAAAATCCAAGTTCTTATAATGAAAATTTCCCACTAGTTATATGAAAATAAAGCAAAGGAGACTCTCTATATGAAAAACATGGTGCTACTTTGAAGCACAAGTGTGGAAAAGATAGTAACATTGCCCCTTCTCTCTTTTTCTCTTATTTTTTCTTATTTTTTCTTCTCTTTTTTGTTGGGCTCTTTTTAGCCTCTTTTTTTTGTAGGCTCTTTTTGGCCTCCTTTTTTTCTCACTTGAGTCAATGCTCTAATAATGAATATGATGATCATCACACTTCTATTTACTTACAACTCAAAAGAAAATTACAACTCGATACTAGCCCAAAAATATGACTCTATATGAATGCCTCTGGCGATGTACTGGGATGTGCAATGATCTAACGTAACATGTATAAAAAATGATGAATGGTGGCTGAGCCACAAATACTATGTTAGCTATATGATCATGCAAAGCAATATGACAATGATGATGTGTGTCATAATAAAATGGAATGGTGGAAGTTGCATGGCAATATATCTCGGAATGGCTATGGAAATGCTATAATAGATAGGTATGGTAGCTGTTTTGAGGAAGATATAAGGAGGCTTATGTGTGATATAGCATATCATACCACGGGGTTTGGATGCACCGGTGAAGTTTGCACCACATCTCAAGGTGGGAAAGGGCAATGCACGATACCGAAGAGGCTAGCAAATTGCAGAAAGGTGAGAGTGCGTATAATCCATGGACTCACATTAGTTATAAAAGAACTCACATACTTATTGCAAAAGTTTATTAGCCCTCAAAGCAAAGTACTACAACGCATGCCCTAGGGGTATAGATTGGTAGGAAAAGACCATCGCTCGTCCCCGACCGCCACTCATAAGGAAGATAATCAATAATAAATCATGCTCCAACTTCTTAGCATAATGGGAGACCATGCGTGCATGCTACAGGAATCACAAACCTTAACACCAATACTCTTACTAAACCATAATTACTCACTAGCACAACCTGCATATTACCACCTTTATATCGCAAAACTATTGCAAGGAATCAAACTTATCATACTCAGTGATCTACATGAAAATTTTATTATATCCCTCTTGAATACCTATCATACTAGGACCAAATTCATAACCCATGCTAATTGACATTACTATTATCAACTCTCAAAAAGATATAAGTGAATCATGACAGTGCAACTATTTATTTAAAATATAACCACCATCGTGCTCTAAAAGATATGAGTGAAGCAGTAGAGCAACTGCCTAGCTCAAAAGGTATAAGTGAAGCACATAGAGTATTCTAACAAATCACAAATAATGTATCTCCCTCTCAAAAAGGTGTGTCCAGCAAACATGATTGTGACAAACTTAAAAACAAACAAAGCAAAGACTCATATAATACACGATGCTCCAAGCAAAACTCATATCATGTGATGAATAAAAATATAGCTCCAAGTAAAATTACAAAGAGTTGGTAGAAGAAAGAGGGGATACCTTCCAGGGCATTCCCAAGCTTAGATGCTTGGGGGTCCTTGAATATTACCTTGGGGTGCCTCGGGCATCGCCAAGCTTATGCTCTTGCCACTCCTTATTCCTTCATCCATCGTGATCTGACCCAAAAATTAAAAACTTCAGCACACAAAACTCAACAAAACCTTCATGAGATTCGTTAGTATAACTAAGCAAATCACTACTTTAGGTATTGTTGTAAACCCATTCATATTTTATTAGTGCATTACACCTACTATATTCTAACTTCATCATGGCTTATA
>NC_041383.1:703445877-703458349 GCF_002162155.2 Triticum dicoccoides
TCATCAAAACAAGCAAACAACACAATGAAAGCAGAATCTGTCGAAAACAGAATAGTCTATAACAATTCGAACAATGACCATACTTCTGTAACTCCAAAAATTCTAAAAAATAGGAAAACATGGGAAATTTGTATATCAATCATGTGGAGAGAAAATCAGAATTTTATGACGCTCCAGAAAATCTCAACAATTCTGCTACTGGACGCAAAAGTTTTTATGTTTGCACAAAATCAAAGCAACTATCAACCAAATCACCCCAAAGGCTTTACTTGGCACATACACTAATTTAAAACACAACCATAACAGTAGCATAATTGTGTGCACATAAAAAACCAGAAAAATTAACAAGAAAATTAAGATAACTATTGGGTTGCCTCCCAACTAGCGCTATCGTTTTACACCCCTAGCTAGGTGTAATGCATAGTTTCACGTGTTGTCATCTCCCTTCTTATCATTCAGAGGTGTATTCTTATCGGTGGGCTTTTCAAAGACAATATGGAACACATCATCTATAGAAATTTTAGCACTACTAAGTTGACCGTCTTCGAATCCCTCTTGATTTCTTTTTACAATCCAAGAATATTGTTTATTAATACCATTGAAAACATGTTGGATTATATTTAAAGGTGAGACCTCTTTTATGGCATTCGCATCGAAAGTGTGATCATCGTGAAATAAATATCTCAAAAAATAATCACTATTGTACAAAATCTCATCTACCACCGGGTTTTCGCGATTCTACCATAAAAATCAAATATATCTCTAGCTTCCCTTACTATGTAATCCAATTTGTTCATGAGGAAAAGGTTAGCTATCTTCTTAGCCCTATGGTTTTTTATAACCGGCAACTCATAAAACAACATTTGCAAAGTAGGATGGGTATGAATAAATCTTCTCTCAAGTTAAAGAACCAGTGCAAAGATAGCTTCGACACAGTTTTTGGTTCTTTTAAGAATAGGAGTATCATCACAAGCCAAAGTTCCATTGCAATTAAAGAATTCTGGGATAACACTTTTTCCTATAACATTCATGTGTCCCATCACAAAAGTTTTAGAATCTAAATTGGTAGGAATTTCAACTTTAGGAGTTTTACCATCCTCGCCTTTTTCCATACCAAAATCAACCATGATATCAACTTCAAGCAAAGAGGCGGACAAGCAAAAAGGCAGACGGAAAATATTTTTGTATTTTTGTGAAAACGTTTTAGAAGTGGGGGAGATGAAAACAAGAGACAGATGGGAAATAATGTAAATGCAAGGAGATGAAAGTTTGTGTGATGGTACTTGATAGATGTTGATGATGTCTCCGCGGCAACGGCGCCAGAAATTCTTCCTGCTACTTGTGAGCTGCATTGGGATTTCCTCGAAGAGGAGAGGATGATCGATGCTGTACAGTGGAGATAAGTGTTTCCCTCAGTTAGGAACCAAGGTTATCAATCTAGTAAGAGAACCATGCAACACCTCATTGGCAGTACCTACACACAAAATAACAAGTACTTGCACCCAACGCGAACAAGGGGTTGTCATCCCTCGGTGATTAATTGCAAGGATCAAATCTCATAGTGATAGGTAGATAATTAAAACACAAAATAAAATAACTAGAGAAAATTTGCAGCAAGATATTTTTATTTTAATATATGATAAAAAGTAGACTCAAGGGCCATATTTTCACTAGAGGCTTCTCTCTTAAAAATAGCATACGGTGGGTAAACAAATTACTGTTGGGCAATTGATAGAAAAGCAAATAAGCATGACGATATCCAAGGCAATGATCATGTATATAGGCACCCCGTCTGAGACAAGTAGTGTAACGCCCTCGATGCGGCTATATCTCCCACGTGTCGAAGCACGACTTAGAGGCATAACCGCATTGAAAGCAATGTCGCAAGTGAGGTAATCTTCGCACAACCCATGTAATACATAAGGGAAAAGATACATAGTTGGCTTACAGTCGCCACTTCACGCAATACATAAATAAACATCCATCATCCAGATTACACTCAAGGTCCGACTACGGAACCAAAATAAAAGAAGACTACCCCAAATGCTACACAGATCCCCGATCGTCCCGACTGGGCACCTCTATTGATCATCTGGAAACGATACATAGTAATGACCAAGAGCCTCATCAAATTACCACTTCAACTCGGTTGCGCCATCAGCGCCAGTAACCTCGGCACCTGCATCTGTTTTGGTAGAATCTGTGAGTCACGAGGACTCATCAATCTCACACCCGCGAGATCAAGACTATTTAAGCTCATAGGAAGGAAAAGGTGTAATATGGTAGAGCTGCGGCAAGCACTAAGCAAATATGGTGGCTAACATACGCAAGTGAGAGCGAGAAGAGAAGCAACGCATCGGTCGAGAAGCTAGAAGTGATCAAGAAGTGATCCTGAAACTACTTACGTCAAGCATAACACGAACCGTGTTCACTTCCCGGACTCCGCCGAGAAGAGACCATCACGGCTACACACTCAGTTGATGTATTTTAATGAAGTCAAGTGTCAAGTTATCTACAACCGGACATTAACAAATTCCCATCTGCCTCATAACCGCGGGCACGGCTTTCGAAAGATTATATACCCTGCAGGGGTGTCCCAACTCAGCCCATCACAAGCTCTCACGGTCAACGAAGGAATAGACCTTCTCCTGGGAAGACCCGATCAGTCTCGGAATCCCGGATCGCAAAACATTTCGACAATGGTAAAACAAGACCAGCAAGACCACCCGCTGTGCCGACAAATCCCGATAGGAGCTGCACATATCTCGTTTTCAGGGCACACCGGATAAGCTAAGCGTACAGGTACCGACGTAATCCAAGTTGCCAAGGAATGGTCCTGCACGGTGCTCTAATTTGGACCAACACTCGGAGGAGCACTGGCCCGGGGGGGGGGGGTAAATAAAGATGACCCTTGGGCTCGCGAAAACCCAAGGGAAAAGGCTTAGGTGGCAAATGGTAAAACCAAGGTTGGGCCTTGCTGGAGGAGTTTTATTTAAAGCGAACTGTTAAGGGGGTCCCATAAATCACCCAACCGTGTAAGGAACGCAAAATCAAGGAACATAACACCGGTAATCGGAACTAGGGCGGCAAGAGTGGAACAAGTCACCAGGCATAAGGCCAGGCCTTCCACCCTTTACCAAGTATATAAGGTGCATTAATATAAACAGGAGGTATTGTGATATCCCAAAATAACCACGTTCCGAACTGGAACAACCTTCATCTTCACCTGTAACTAACAATGCTATAAGAGGGGCTGAGCAAAAGTGGTGACATAGCCAATCAATGGTTGCTAGGACAGGTTGGTTAGAGGTTTGTCATGGCAATAGGTAGGCATGGTAAACAATGGCAGGCAGGGCCAACATAGCGAAAGAGCGAGTACTAGCAAGCAAAGATAGAAATGATTTCGAAGGTATGGTCATCTTGCCTGCAAGGTTCTCAGAGTTGTCGAAGGTTGGATCCTCGTAAGCGTTCTCAACAGGGTCCTCGTGCACGTACTCGTCTCCCGACTCTACCCAAAGCAAGAACACAAGCAAAGGAGCCACAATAAATCACGGTGCAATGTGCAAACAATATGATGCAAAACATGTCATGATATGCGAGATGTGATATGCAATGCATATGCGTGCTTCGGAAGGAAAGATGATGAACAAGGCATCAACTTGGCAAACCAAGTATGCCGCTAGAAAGATGAGATGATTTCGGTTGAAATCGATATAAAGATCACCGGATTCGGATGCACAGTTTGCAAATGGCAAGCAAGACAAGTATGACACAAAGTTGCGATTAACAGCACGATGCTACTTAGCATGCAACAATAAACTATGCTACAGCACCCCAACATAAAAACAAAATATAAGGAGATCATCTACAGGAGATGCTTTACAAAAGAGGAACACTGAGCTACGGCTAAATCACATCATAACAGGTTCAAACAAGCATGGAGAAAGTGCATAAAAATATCAGGTTGGACATGGCAGAAACAACATCACGAAGCAATGTTCAGAGCAGGTTATCAACATGCTACAGGAACTTATAATAGCAAAATAAGACATGGCATGAATCTACTCAAAGCATAGATCAAAAGTCCCTTACTGACCATAAGCCAAAAAGGACTAGAAAATATGATGGCACCCACGTAAACATAGCAAGTTTCGTTAACAGATTACAACAAACAAAGCATGGCATTGAAATAATTATGAAGGCACCTTCGCGAGCTCGAAGCACTCACTACAGAGCACCTCATGATAAACTAAGCATACATCCATCAAGAAGACATGACATAGAAGCTATACCTTGCAAGAAATAACATCATAGCATATCCGGACCAACTACAACAACCTCGGCCAAATTGAATAACATGTAAACAATCTGCCAGGAAACATTTTGAAGCAAAAGTAGAGCACGAAAATGACATGCTAGACTACTCCATAATTGCAACCAGGACCATGGATGGATAGAGCAAAACAATGTTTTCAAAAGACCCTTACTGAAGTATCTCAAATAATGCATGGATCTCTCTGTAGCAACATGTTTACATGGCATGAAAATTACAGCAGAACAGGAACTAAAATCAGCATTAACACGAAGCCTAGTTTGCATGCTTGTGCTAGTCACCACATTGATCACAAAATTACATGGTAAGCACCTTTGTAAAGAAGACATATCCTAGTTCAAAACACATTTAGGGATCACCCTCATAGGATGCACACATCAATCATGGCAAAAATGACAAAAGGGCTCGTGCTGATAAGAATCTGAAACTAACATTATGAAGCCCTCTACCAACAGCATTTCGGGCATCAAGATTACCTCAAATGCAAATGATGCAATGGAATTAAATGATGCACTCTTCGAGATGAACAATTTGACATATTACACGTGCGAAACGGAGCTACGGATGCGAAGATGTGATGCAATGAACATTCGATGATTTTTACTGCAAAAAAAGACTTAGTGAAATAAAGGGGGGGAAAAGTCAACCGGCCGATCTGGATCTGGATCTGGCACGCGCGGTTCCCGAGGTCGCCGGAGTTGGGGGCGACGGCGGCCGGAGTCGGGGCGCGGCCGGAGGGAGGAGAGGCCGGGGGCGGCGCTGAAGAAGGCGGCCGGAGGAGAGGAGGGCGAGGCCAGGGCGGCAGTGGGCGGCGCGGAGGAGCTCGGCGGAGGCGGCGCGGCCGGGCGGCCGAGGACGGCGACGGAGGAGCTCGGCGGAGGCGGCAGCCGGCGGCGGCGGCGCGGCCGGGCGGCGGCGCGGGGCGCCCCGCGGACGGCGGCGGCGGCGGATCCGGGCCCCGCGGGCCTGGCGCGGGCCGCGGCGGGCTTCGGCGGCTGCGGGCGCGGCGACGCCACATGGCGGCGGCGGAGCGAGCCGGACGTGTCCGGCTGCGGCCGGACATGTCCGGTGGCGGCGGAGGGGAAAACTGCTAGGGTTTCGTCCGGAATTTCGGGGAAGGGGTCTATAAATAGAGGTAGAGGGAGCTAGGAGTGTCCAAATGGGGTGTAGTTTTCGCCCACACGATCGTGATCGAACGACCGAGAGCATGGAGGAGAGTTAGATGGGTTATTGGGCTGTTTTGGAGGGGTGTTGGGCTGCAACTTAAAAGAGGCCTTTGCGGGAGTGCGGTTAACCGTTGGAGTACCAAACGAGCTCCAAATGACCCGAAACTTGACAGGTGGTCTACCGGTGCTATACCAGGGCCACTTGGCAAGGCTCAGTCCATTCCGAGAACGTTCAACACCCGCACACGAAAAGGAGACAAGAGGGGTGCGCCGGTGCATGTGGGAGTGTCGGATTGCGAAACGGACAACGGGGAAAATGCTCGGATGCATGAGACGAACACGTATGCAAATGAGATGCACATGATGACAAGATAAGGTATGCATGACATGAATAAAATGCAAGAACAAAAGACAAAACCCAACCACGGAGGGAATATCATATCACATAGCCGAAAATGGCAAGAGTTGGAGTTACAAAGATGGAAAGTTACATCCGGGGTGTTACAACACTCCACCACTACAAGAGGATCTCGTCCCGAGATCTAGGACTGAAAGAACTCCGGATATTCGGAATGGAGGTGATCCTCGCACTCCCAGGTGGCTTCTCAGTCGGAATGGTGTGACCACTTCACTTTCAGGAATTTGATTGACTTGTTGCGAGTCTTGCGCTCGGTCTCTTCAAGAATAGCAACGGGATGCTCATGATAAGAGAGATCTTCTTGGAGGTCGATCTCTTCGAAGTTGATAGTGCGCTCAGGAGTCTTGAAGCACTTGCGAAGCTGTGACACGTGAAACACATCGTGCACGTTTGCAAAGTTGGATGGAAGCTCAAGTTGATAGGCGAGATCGCCTCTTTTGCCAATGATCTTGAAAGGACCCACATATCTAGGGCAAGCTTCCCTTTGATACCGAAGCAAAGAGTGCCTTTCATTGGAGAGACGCGGAGGTAGACATGGTCTTCGATTTCAAAAGCCAAGTCACGGTGCTTGCTATCATAGTAACTCTTCTGTCGCGATTACGCGGCTTTGAGATTCTCACGAATGACTTTGCACATTTCTTCGGCTTCTGTTATCAAGTCGTTGCCAAGAAGTTGGCGTTCACCTGTCTCAGACCAGTTGAGAGGAGTACGGCACTTTCTGCCATAGAGAATTTCGAATGGGGCCTTGCTCGAGCTCGCTTGGAAGCTATTGTTGTAAGAGAACTCGGCATATGGAAGACAATCTTCCCATTTCATACCGAAAGAGATGACACAAGCCCTGAGCATATCTTCAAGAATTTGATTGACTCGCTCGACTTGGCCACTTGTTTGAGGATGGAAAGCTGTGATGAAACGAATGTTGGAACCCATGGCCGTCTGGAAGGAGTCCCAGAACTTAGAAGTGAAGATGCTTCCACGATCTGAAGATATCAATTGTGGAATGTCGTGCAAGGAGACAATTCTGGAGGTGTATAGCTCTGCTAGCTGAGCTGCTGTGATAGATTCTCTGATAGGAAGAAAATGAGCCACTTTGGTAAGCTTGTCAATGACAACGAAGATAGCATCATTTCCACGCTTGGACTTAGGAAAACCAGTCACGAAGTCCATCTCGATATGGTCAAACTTCCATTCCGGAATAGCAAGAGGTTGGAGGAGACCAGCTGGTCTTTGGTGTTCTGCTTTCACTCTTCTGCAGACATCACATTCATTCACGAATTGAGCAATCTCTCGCTTCATTCGAGTCCACCAATATGACTGCTTGAGGTCATGGTACATCTTTGTACTTCTAGGATGAATGGATAGGAGGGAATTGTGTACCTCATGCATGATGACTTTTCTCAGATCACCTTTGGGAACCACAATTCGATCCTCGAAGAAAAGAGTATCTTTGTCATCCAAGCGATAGCACTTGTACTTGGGAATGCCCTTGTCAATACCATGTTTCACCTTCTTCACCATGGTATCCAGGAGTTGTGCCTCATGAATTTGATCTTCCAAGGTAGGAGAGACTATGAGGTTGGCAAGAAAGCCTTGAGGAACAACTTGAAGATTCAGCTTGCGGAAGGCTTAACAAAGATCCGGTTGAAACGGCTTGAGAATTAGACTGTTACAATAAGCCTTTCTGCTCAAAGCATCTGCAATCACATTCGCCTTGCCAGGAGTATATTCGATACTCAGATTGTACTCCTGAATCATTTCGACCCATCGAGTTTGCCTGAGATTAAGGTTGGGTTGAGTGAAGATATACTTGAGGCTCTTGTGATCGGTGAAAATGTCCACTTGCCTTCCCAATAAGAGATGTCTCCATGTTATCAATGCATGGACAACTGCCGCCAACTCAAGATCGTGAGTGGGGTAGTTCTTTTTGTTGGGCTTCAACTGACGAGAGGTATAGGCCACAACTTTCTTCTCTTGCATCAACACAGCACCAAGACCTTGAAGGGAAGCATCACAGAATACTTCGAATGGCTTGGATTCATCAGGAGGAGTTAAAACAGGAGCTATGACTAGCTTCTCTTTGAGGGTGTTGAAAGCGACGTCACACTCAGGCGTCCAGACATACTTGACATGCTTCTGGAGGAGGTTGGAAAGAGGCTTTGCAATCTTAGAGAAGTTCTCAACGAATCTTCGGCAATAGCTTGCAAGACCGAGAAAACTGCGGAGCTGCTTGACATTCTGAGGAGGTTCCCAATTCACAACTGCAGAAACCTTTGCGGGATTAACAGCAATTCCCTTGGCGGAGATGATGTGGCCAAGATAAAGAACTTCATCAAGCCAGAACTCACATTTGGAAAACTTCGCATAGAATTGATGCTCTCTGAGCTTGTCAAGCACCAATCGCAAATGTTTGGCATGGTCCTTCTTATTCTTGGAGAAGACCAAGATATTATCGAGATACACCAGAACAAATTCATTGGTGTAGGGGTTGAAGATAAAGTTCATCATGCGAGAGAACGTTGGAGGAGCATTGACAAGGCCGAAAGACATGACAGTATATTCATAAGAACCATAGCTTGTTCTGAATGCTGTCTTGGGAATGTCTTCTTCACGAATGCGAATCTGATGATAACCCATACGAAGATCAAGCTTGGAGAAAACTTTAGCCCCTTTGAGTTGCTCGAAAAGCTCATTGATGTTGGGAAGTGGGTACTTGTTCTTGATTGTCTTCTTATTCAATGGACGGTAATCGACACAAAGTTGGTCCGTGCCATCCTTCTTCTGGACAAAAAGAACTCCACAACCCCATGGGGAAGAACTCAGTCTGATCAAACCCAGACACTCTTGTTCATCGAGCTGCTTCTTCAATTCTTTCAGCTCCTTGGGTCCAAGCTTGTATGGACGCTTACAAACGGGTTCAGTTCCAGGCTCAAGATCAATAACGAACTCGACTGGCCGATGAGGAGGCATACCCGGAAGCTCTTCTGGAAAGACATCTTGGTACTCACAGACGACTGGAATCTGAGAAATAGCATCTAATTCGCCCTTCTCATTGAGAGAAAACAACCGAATGGTTTCATCATGAGCAGCATAGATGATAACATCCTCAGAAGGGTGTGTCAATTGAATTTGCCTGGCAGCACAATCAAGCTGAGCCTTGTGCTTAGAAAGCCAGTCTATTCCAAGAATAAGATCAATATCAGAATCCCCAAGAACAAATGGTTTAGAAAGAAATTTGTAGTCGCCCATCTTGATGGAAACATCCGGAATCATTGTGGTAGCCCTCATAGAAGAGCCCGGAGAAACAACTCCCATGGGTTTTTCCAACATTTCCGAAATGAAATCATGCTTTGCAACAAATGATCTAGACATGAAACAATGCGAAGCACCGGTATCAAATAAGACTTTTGCAGGAATATCATTAACAGGAAGATTACCCATGATCACATCTGAAGAATCCTCTGCCTGTGCTGCATTCAACATGTTCACCTTTGCAGACTTTGGATTATGCTTGACCACTGCATTGCTTGAAGATCTCACAGGAGGAGGAGGAGGAAGGCACCTTTGATTCAAGCATTTGTTCGCGTAGTGGCCTTTCTGCTGGCACTTGTTGCAAGTCACTTCTAAGAGCGGATGATGATAAGGAGCATTTGACCTTGGAGCTTGAGACTGAGACTTGTTCTGATAGCTTGGGTTGGGTGGGTGGGAAGATCCACGGCCACCTGAGTTCTTCTGATGGTAAGGCTGACGAAACGGAGGAGGAGGAAGATAAAACTTCTGCTGCTTAGCTGCCACTTGTGAGGAAGAAGAAGATTGCACTGCATCTCTGATTCTCTTCTTAGAAGCCTCACACTTGAGCTGAGCACCTTCTTGCTTGAGTGCCATATTGTAGAATTGATCAAACTGAGTAGGCTCAATAAGAACGAGAGCTAACTGCAGATCCTCTCTAAGGCCACCTCTGAATTGATAGATCATACTCTTCTCATCTGGAACATCTTGCTTAGCAAAGCGAGCAAGTTTCTGAAACTGCTTGTTGTATTCGTACACTGACATATTGCCTTGCTTGAGATTGCGGAACTCCTCTCGCTTGCTCTCAACAACACTGGTAGGAATATGGTGAGCTTTAAAGTCCCGACAAAAATCAGTCCAAGTAATCACTTGACCACCTCTGGAATCCTTGTATTGCTGGAACCAATCAGTTGCCTGATCCTTGAGCTGAAAAGAAGCGAACTTGACATAGTCCTCAGGCCTAACATTGCTGCATTCAAAATGCTTGTTGATATCCACGAGCCAATCATCGGCGTCTGTGGCCTCGGCACAGTAGCTGAAAGACTTCGGCTGATTTGCAAGGAATTGGTTGAGGGTAGGAAACTGAGGCTGATGATTGAACTGCCCTTGACCTTGATTCCCTTGGTTACCTTGGCCTTGGTTGCGCTCTTGCATGAGCTGGATCATCATCTGAGCATGGGCGTTAGAGGCTGCCATCAAAGCTTGCCATGCCTCCGGAGGCGGAGGTGGAGGTGGAGGGTTCGCCTGACTCCCATCATTGCGTTCCGGATTTTGACGCGTTGGCGGAGCCATCCTGAAGAGGGTGACATCCATTAGCATCTTGATAGACAGATAGACAAGTTGAATCAATGGATAGAAATTGCAACATATAGTCTTCACAATAAACATTCGAACAAAGATGAATGAATGAATTCCAAAGTAAACATCACACGTCCATTAAGGTGAGAAGCCACTTGAATAGAGATTGATGAATGAAATAAACAAGGTACAACTGGAACAAATAAGTGGTAAGGATTACCCAATCACAAACCAAATATTTGCGGAAGAAATGCTAGAGCTACTTGAATCCCACCTATAAAATCCCAAAACTTTCTGGTTATGCAATCTGGTGTTGGGGATACAGGGGAAGCACAATATATCACCCAAACTAACAATCCCTACATCCAGTTGTATCCATTCGTCAACACATAACCAAGAAACCTTCGGAAATCGTGTACCTCAACCTTCGAAAAGCATTCGTTATACGAGTTATGGCAATACTCCCGAGCTCGCCCCAGTACTGGGTTATCGGGGTTATCTCACCAACAACTGCATAAAAGAGATTTTCGATGTTGGCAAATCTCAGGTATTCCAGAACTGCAACGATAAAATTGTGACGACAACACCTCGGAGCTCAACTCCCCGGGACACTGCCACAACCCCTAAATGTCAGGAGGCACCAAGAACAATGTTCTCGTCACAAAACCATCAAAACGATTCCAAGATACCCGCATGATCCTAAAAAAAATTTAGTGAAATTTTGAGAAGAGGATAGTCAAAACATCTACGTCAGGAGACCTCACCAGAGCGACGAAGGGACTGAGGAGTAAAAAGAATCCTACTCTCCGATATATATAATCCTAAGACTCAAAACATTTTTGTTCTAAACTCAACATCGCCGACAAACAATCAAGCAGGGGGCTCCTAAGTCGGGGATGGCTCTGATTACCAACTTGTAACGCCCTCGATGCGGCTATATCTCCCACGTGTCGAAGCACGACTTAGAGGCATAACCGCATTGAAAGCAATGTCGCAAGTGAGGTAATCTTCGCACAACCCATGTAATACATAAGGGAAAAGATACATAGTTGGCTTACAGTCGCCACTTCACACAATACATAAATAAACATCCATCATCCAGATTACACTCAAGGTCCGACTACGGAACCAAAATAAAAGAAGACTACCCCAAATGCTACACAGATACCTGATCGTCCCGACTGGGCACCTCTACTGATCATCTGGAAACGATACATAGTAACGACCAAGAGCCTTATCAAATTCCCACTTCAACTCGGTTGCGCCATCAGCGCCAGTAACCTCGGCACCTGCATCTGTTTTGGTAGAATCTGTGAGTCACGAGGACTCAGCAATCTCACACCCGCGAGATCAAGACTATTTAAGCTCATAGGAAGGAAAAGGTGTAATATGGTGGAGCTGCGGCAAGCACTAAGCAAATATGGTGGCTAACATACGCAAGTGAGAGCGAGAAGAGAAGCAACGCATCGGTCGAGAAGCTAGAAGTGATCAAGAAGTGATCCTGAAACTACTTACGTCAAGCATAACACGAACCGTGTTCACTTCCCGGACTTCACCGAGAAGAGACCATCACGGCTACACACTCGGTTGATGTATTTTAATGAAGTCAAGTGTCAAGTTATCTACAACCGGACATTAACAAATTCCCATCTGCCTCATAACCACGGGCATGGCTTTCGAAAGATTATATACCCCGCAGGGGTGTCCCAACTCAGCCCATCACAATCTCTCACGGTCAACGAAGGAATAGACCTTCTCCCGGGAAGACCCGATCAGTCTCGGAATCCCAGTTCGCAAAACATTTCGACAATGGTAAAACAAGACTAGCAAGACCACCCGCTGTGCCGACAAATCCCGATAGGAGCTACACATATCTCGTTCTCAGGGCACACCAGATAAGCTAAGCGTACAGGTACCGACGTAATCCAAGTTGCCAAGGAATGGTCCCGCACGGTGCTCTAATTTGGACCA
>NC_041383.1:703458695-703460731 GCF_002162155.2 Triticum dicoccoides
CGCGAAAACCCAAGGGAAAAGGCTTAGGTGGCAAATGGTAAAACCAAGGTTGGGCCTTGCTGGAGGAGTTTTATTCAAAGCAAACTGTTAAGGGGGTCCCATAAATCACCCAACCGTGTAAGGAACGCAAAATCAAGGAACATAACACCGGTAATCGGAACTAGGGAAGCAAGAGTGGAACAAGTCACCAGGCATAAGGCCAGGCCTTCCACCCTTCACCAAGTATATAAGGTGCATTAATATAAACAGGAGGTATTGTGATATCCCAAAATAACCACGTTCCGAACTGGAACAACCTTCATCTTCACCTGCAACTAACAATGGGGGCTGAGCAAAAGCGGTGACATAGCCAATCAATGGTTGCTAGGACAGGTTGGTTAGAGGTTTGTCATGGCAATAGGTAGGCATGGTAAACAATGGCAGGCAGGGCTAACATAGCGAAAGAGCGAGTACTAGCAAGCAAAGATAGAAATGATTTCGAAGGTATGGTCATCTTGCCTGCAAGGTTCTCAGAGTTGTCGAAGGTTGGATCCTCGTAAGCGTTCTCAACAGGGTCCTCGTGCACGTACTCGTCTCCCGACTCTACCCAAAGCAAGAACACAAGCAAAGGAGCCACAATAAATCACGGTGCAATGCGCAAGCAATATGATGCAAAACATGTCATGATATGTGAGATGTGATATGCAATGCATATGCGTGCTTCGGAAGGAAAGATGATGAACAAGGCATCAACTTGGCAAACCAAGTATGCCGCTGGAAAGATGAGATGATTTCGGTTGAAATCGATATAAAGATCACCGGATTCGGATGCACGGTTTGCAAATGGCAAGCAAGACAAGTATGGCACAAAGCTGCGATTAACAGCACGATGCTACTTAGCATGCAACAATAAACTATGCTACAGCACCCCAACATAAAAACAAAACATATGGAGATCATCTACAGGAGATGCTTTACAAAAGAGGAACACTGAGCTACGGCTAAATCACATCATAACAGGTTCAAACAAGCATGGAGAAAGTGCATAAAAATATCAGGTTGGACATGGCAGAAACAACATCACGAAGCAATGTTCAGAGCAGGTTATCAACATGCTACAGGAACTTTTAATAGCAAACTAAGACATGGCATGAATCTACTCAAAGCATAGTTCAAAAGTCCCTTACTGACCATAAGCCAAAAAGGACTAGAAAATATGATGGCACCCACGTAAACATAGCAAGTTTCGTTAACAGATTACAGCAAACAAAGCATGGCATTGAAATAATTATGAAGGCACCTTCGCGAGCTCGAAGCACTCACTACAGAGCACCTCATGATAAACTAAGCATACATCCATCAATAAGACATGACATAGAAGCTATACATGGCAAGAAATAACATCATAGCATATCCGGACCAACTACAACAACCTCGGCCAAATTGAATAACATGTAAACAATCTGCCAGGAAACATTTTGAAGCAAAAGTAGAGCACGAAAATGACATGCTAGACTACTCCATAATTGCAACCAGGACCATGGATGGATAGAGCAAAACAATGTTTTCAAAAGACCCTTACTGAAGTATCTCAAATAATGCATGGATCTCTCTGTAGCAACATGTTTACATGGCATGAAAATTACAGCAGAACAGGAACTAAAATCAGCATTAACACGAAGCCTTGTTTGCATGCTTGTGCTAGTCACCACATTGATCATAAAATTACATGGTAAGAACCTCTGTAAAGAAGACATATCCTAGTTCAAAACACATTTAGGGATCACCCTCATAGGATGCACACATCGATCATGGCAAAAATGACAAAAGAGCTCGTGCTGATAAGAATCTGAAACTAACATTATGAAGCCCTCTTCCAACAGCATTTCGGGCATCAAGATGACCTCAAATGCAAATGATGCAATGGAATGAAATGATGTACTCTTCGAGACGAAAAGTTGACATATTACACGCGCGAAACGGAGCTACTGGTGCGAAGATGTGATGCAATGAACATGCGATAATTTTTACTGCAGAAAAAGACTTAGTGAACTAAA
>NC_041383.1:703461183-703489024 GCF_002162155.2 Triticum dicoccoides
GGCCGGAGTCGGGGCGCGGCCGGAGGGAGGAGAGGCCGGGGGCGGCGCTGGAGAAGGCGGCCGGAGGAGAGGAGGGCGAGGCCGGGGCGGCAGTCGGCGGCGCGGGCGGCGCGGAGGAGCTCGGCGGAGGCGGCGCGGCCGGGCGGCCGAGGACGGCGATGGAGGAGCTCGGCGGAGGCGGCAGCCGGCGGCGGCGGCGCGGCCGGGCGGCGGCGCGCGGGCGCGCGGGCGCCCCGCGGACGGCGGCGGTGGCGGATCCGGGCCCCGCGGTCCTGGCGCGGGCCGCGACGGGCTTCGGCGGCTGCGGGCGCGGCGGCGCCACGTGGCGGCGGCGGAGCGAGCCGGACGTGTCCGGCTGCGGCCGGACGTGTCCGGTGGCGGCGGAGGGGAAAACTGCTAGGGTTTCGTCCGGAATTTCGGGGAAGGGGTCTATAAATAGAGGTAGAGGGAGCTAGGAGTGTCCAAATGGGGTGTAGTTTTCGCCCACACGATCGTGATCGAACGACCGAGAGCATGGAGGAGAGTTAGATGGGTTATTGGGCTGTTTTGGAGGGGTGTTGGGCTGCAACTTAAAAGATGCCTTTGCGGGAGTGCGGTTAACCGTTGGAGTACCAAACGAGCTCCAAATGACCCCGAAACTTGACAGGTGGTCTACCGGTGCTATACCAGGGCCACTTGGCAAGGCTGGGTCCATTCCGAGAACGTTCAACACCCGCACACGAAAAGGAGACAAGAGGGGTGCGCCGGTGCATGTGGGAGTGTCGGATTGCGAATCGGACAACGGGGAAAATGCTCGGACAAGATAAGGTATGTAGGACATGAATAAAATGCAAGAACAAAAGACAAAACCCAACCACGGAGGGAATATCATATCACATAGCTGAAAATGGCAAGAGTTGGAGTTACAAAGATGGAAAGTTACATCCGGGGTGTTACAAGTAGACCGACTACTACCTGCATCTACTACTATTACTCCACACATTGACCGCTATCTAGCATGCATCTAGAGTATTAAGTTCATAAAGAACGGAGTAATGCCTTAAGCAAGAAGATATGATGTAGACAAAGTAAACTCATGCATGAATAAACCCCATCTTTTTATCCTTAATGGCAACGATACAAATACGTGGCATGTCCCTTTCTGTCACTGGGATTGAGCACCGCAAGATCGAACCCATCACAAAGCACCTCTCACATTGCAAGAAAAAATAGTCTAATTGGCCAAACCAAATCAATAGATCAGAGAGAAATACAAAGCTATAACAATCATGCATAAAAGAGTTTAGAGAAAACTCAAATAATATTCATGGATAATCTGATCATAAACTCACAATGCATTGGATCCCAACAAACACACCGCAAAAAGTCATTACATCTTCTAGATCTCCAAGAACATCGAGGAGAACATTGTATTGAAGATCAAATAGAGAGAAGAAGCCATCTAGATACTAGATATGGACCCATAGGTCTGTGGTGAACTACTCACACATCATCGGAAGGGCAACAAGGTTGATATAGATCCCCTCCATGATCGATTCCCCCTCTGGCAGAGTGCCGGAGAAGGCCTCCACATGGGATCTCGTGGGACAGAAACTTGCGGCGGCAGAAAAAGTATTTCGGGTGGATCTCTGATGTTAGGGGAATATTTGAGAACTTATAGAGGCAGAATTAGGTCAAAAGGTGCCACGAGGGTCCCACAAGCCTTGGGGCGTGCTACTTCTTGATCTTGTGTTGGATTTTCCCTTGAAGAGGAAAGGGGTGATGCAGCAAAATAGAGTAAGTATTTCCCTCAGTTTGAGAACCAAGGTATCAATCCAGTAGGAGATAAGGCACAAGTAACCAAATACCTGCACAAACAATCAACAAACTTGCAACCAACGCGATAAAGGGGTTGTCAATCCCTTCATGGTTACTTGCAAAAGTGAGATCTGATAGAGATAGATAAATGGTAAAGTAAATATTTTTGGTATTTTTGGTTTATAGATGAGAAAGTAAAAGATTGCAAAATAGTAGATCGGAAACTAATATGATGGAAAAGAGACTTAATATGATGGAAAAGAGACTCGGGGGCATAGGTTTCACTAGTGGATTCTCTCAAGATAGCAAATAATACGGTGGGTGAACAAATTACTGCCGAACAATTGATAGAAGAGCGCATAATTATGACAATATCTAAGGCAATGATTACGAACATAGGCATCACGTCTGTGTCAAGTAGACCAAAATGATTCTGCATCTACTACTATTACTCCACACATCGACCGACTCCTGCCTGCATCTAGAGTATTAAGTTCATAAAGAACAGAGTAATGCATTAAGTAAGATGACAGGATGTAGAGGAATTAACTCAAGCAATATGATGAAAACCCCATATTTTTATCCTCGATGGAAACAATACAATACGTGCCTTGCTGCCCCTACTATCACTGTGAAATGACACCGCAAGATTGAACCTAAAGCTAAGCACTTCTACCATTGCAAGAAAAACCAATCTAGCAGGCCAAACTAAACCGATAATTCGAAGAGACTTGCAAAGATATCAAATCATGCATATAAGAATTCAGAGAAGATTCAAATAATATTCATAGATAATCTGATCATAAATCCACAATTCATCGGATCTCGACAAACACACTGCAAAAGAGTATTACATCGAATAGATCTCCAAGAACATCGAGGAGAACATGGTATTGAGAATCAAAGAGAGAGAATAAGCCATCTAGCTACTAGCTATGGACCCGAACGTCTATGGTAAACTACTCACGCTTCATCGGAAGGGCAATGGTGTTGATGTAAAAGCCCTCCATGATCGAATCCCCCACCGGCAGGACGCCGAAAAGGCCCCTAGATGGGATCTCATGGGTACAGAAGGTTGCGGCGGTGGAAAAGTGTTTTCGTGGCTCCCTTTGATGGTTTCGGGGTATAAGAGTATATATGGGCGAAAGAATTAGGTCAGGAGACCTCCGAGGGGCCCACGAGGTAGGGGGTGCGCCCTACCCCCCTGGGCACGCCCTCCACCCTCGTGGCCGCCTTGTTTCTTCTCTGACTTCATCTCCAAGTCTCCCGGTTTGCTTCTGGTCCAAGAAAGATCATCGCGAAAGTTTTATTCCGTTTGGACTCCGTTTGGTATTCCTTTTCTACGAAACTCAAAAATAGGCAAAAACTAGAAACTGGCACTGGCTCTAGGTTAATAGGTTAGTCCCAAAAATAATATAAAATAGCATATAAATGCGTATGAAACATCCAAAACAGATAATATAATAGCATGGAACAATAAAAAATTATAGATACGTTGGAGACGTATCAAGCATCCCCAAGCTTAATTCCTGCTCGTCCTCGAGTAGGTAAATGTTAAAAACATAATTTTTTATGTGGAATGCTACCTAACATATTTATCCATGTAATTCTCTTTATTTTGGCATGAATGTTCAGATCCATAAGATTCAAACCAAAAGTTTAATATTGACATAAAAACAATAATACTTCAAGCATACTAATAAAGCAATCATGTCTTCTCAATATAACATGGCCAAAGAAAGCTATCTCTGCAAAATCATATAGTCCGGCTATGCTCTATCTTCATCACACAAAATATTTAAATCATGCACAACCCCGATGACAAGCCAAGCAATTGTTTCATACTTTTGATGTTCTCAAACTTTTTCAACTTTCACGCAATACATGAGCGTGAGCCATGTATATAGCACTATGGTGGAAGAGAATATGGTGGTTGTTGAGAAGACAAAAAGAGGGAGATAGTCTCACATCAACTAGGCGTATCAACGAGCTATGGAGATGCCCATCAATAGATATCAATGTGAGTGAGTTGGGATTGCCATGCAACGGATGCACTAGAGCTATAAGTGTATGAAAGCTCGAAAAGAAACTAAGTGGGTGTGCATCCAACTCGCTTGCTCACGAAGACCTAGAGCAATTTTAGGAAGCCCATCATTGCAAAATACAAGCCAAGTTCTATAATGAAAGATTCCCACTAGTATATGAATGTGACAACATAGGAGACTCTCTATCATGAAGATGATGGTGCTACTTTGAAGCACAAGTGTAGTAAAAGGATAGTAACATGCCCCTTCTCTTTTTTTCTCTCATTTTTTCTTGTTTGGGCCTTTCTCTTTTTTTATGGCCTCTTTTTTTTAATTTTTTGTCCGGAGTCTCATCCCGACTTGTGGGGGAATCGTAGCCTCCATCATCCTTTCCTCACATGGGACAATGCTCTAATAATGAAGATCATCACACTTTTATTTACTTACAACTCAAGAATTACAACTCAATACTTAGAACAAAATATGACTCTATGTGAATGCCTCAGGCGGTGTACCAGAATGTGCAATGACTCAAGAGTGACATGTATGAAAGAATTATGAAAGGTGGCTTTTCCACAAATACAATGTCAACTACATGATCATGCGAAGCAATATGACAATGATGAAGTGTGTCATAATAAACGGAACGGTGGAAAGTTGCATGGTAATATTATCTCGGAATGGCTATGGAAATGCCATAATAGGTACGTATGGTGGCTGTTTTGAGGAAGGTATATGGTGGGTGTATGGTACCGGCGAAAGTTGTGTGGTACAAGAGAGGCTAGCAATGGTGGAAGTGTGAGAAGTGCGTATAATCCATGGACTCAACATTAGTCATAAAGAACTCACATACTTATTGCAAAAATCTATTAGTTACCGAACCGAAAGTACTACGCGCATGCTCCTAGGGGGATAGATTTGTAGGAAAATACCATCGTTCATCCCCGACCGCCACTCATAAGGAAGACAATCAAGAAATAAATCATGCCCTGACTTCATCACATAACGGTTCACCATATGTGCACACTACGGGAATCACAAACTTTAACACAAGTATCTCTCAAATTCACAACTACTCACTAGCATGACTCTAATATCACCAGCTTCATATCTCAAAACAATCATAAAGAATCAAACTTCTCATAGTATTCAATGCACTTAATATGAAAGTTTTTATTATATCCCTCTTGGATGCCTATCATATTAGGACCAAATTTATAACCAAAGCAAATTACCATGTTGTTCTAGAAGACTCTCAAAATAATATAAGTGAAGCATGAGAGTTCATCAATTTCTACAAAATAAAGCCACCGCCGTGCTCTAAAAATATATAAGTGAAGCACTAGAGTAATATTGCCTAGCTCAAAAGATATAAGTGAAGCACATAGAGTATTCTAATAAATCACGATTCATGCGTGTCTCTCTCAAAAGGTCTGTACAGCAAGGATGATTGTGTTAAACTAAAAATCAAACACCCAAATCATACAAGATGCTCCAAGAAAAACACATATCATGTGGTGAATAAAAATATAGCCTCAAGTAAAGTTACCAATAGACGAAGACGAAAGAGGGGATGTCTTCCGGGGCATCCCCAAGCTTAGGCTTTTGGTTGTCCTTGAATATTACCTTGGGGTGCCTTGGGGATCCCCAAGCTTAGGCTCTTGCTACTCCTTATTCCATAGTCCATCAAATCCTTACCCAAACTTGAAAACTTCACAACACAAAACTTAACAGAAAATCTCATAAGCTCTGTTAGTATAAGAAAATAAATCACCACTTTAAGGTATTGTTGCAAACTCAACATTTATTTATATTGGTGCAATATATACTGTATTCCAACTTTTCCATGGTTCATACCCCCCGATACTACCCATAGATTCATCAAAATAAGCAAACAACACATAGAAAACAGAATCTGTCAAAAACAGAACAATATGTAGCAATCTGTAACTCTCGAATACTTATGTAACTCCAAAAATTCTAAAAAATTAGGACAACCTGAGCAATTTGTGCACCAATCCAGAGAAAAAAGAATCAGATCAAAAGCACGTTTCAATAAAATTCAGGAAATTATTTACTGGGTGCAAAAGTTTCTGTTTTCAGCAGGATCAACACAACTATCACCGAAAGCTATCCTAAAGGTTTAAATTGGCACAAACACTAATTAAAACATAAAAGAACATCTAACCAGAGGCTATATGAATTATTTATTACTAAACAGGAACAAAAAGTAAAGAACAAAAATAAAATTGGGTTGCCTCCCAACAAGCGCTATCGTTTAACGCCCTTAGCTAGGCATAAAACATTGATAGATCTAGGTATTGTCATAATAATGATAAGGCAAATCTCGAAAGATCATCTCATACTCTCTATGTTCAGCAGCAAGTTTTCTTTGTGGCAAGCAAAAGTAATCAAAAGGGCTAAATTTAATGGGATAAAAATCCCCAAGATCAAGCTCAGGAGGAATTGATTCCTCTTTTGGCCCTTCATATTGAATAACCTGTTGGGGATCGTTGCAGAAATTAAAAAAATTCTACGCATCACCAAGATCAATCAATGGAGTAACTAGCAACGAGAGAGAGGGGAGTGCATCTTCATACCCTTGAAGATCGAGAGAAGGAAGCGTTGCAAGAACGCGGATGAAGGAGTCGTACTCGTAGCGATTCAGATCGCGGCGGATTCCGATCTAAGCGCTGAACAATGGCACCTCCGCGTTCAACACACGTGCAGCCCGGTGACGTCTGATGACCCACAAGTATAGGGGATCTATCATAGTTCTTTCGATAAGTAAGAGTGTTGAACCCAACGAGGAGCAGAAGGAAATGATAAGCGGTTTTCAGCAAGGTATTCTCTGCAAGTACTGAAATAAGTGGTAACAGATAGTTTTGTGATAAGATAAATTGTAACGAGCAACAAGTAACAAAAGTAAAAAAAGTGCAGCAAGGTGTCCCAATCCTTTTTGTAGCAAAGGACAAGCCTGGACAAACTCTTATAATAGGAAAAGCGCTCCCGAGGACACATGGGAATATCGTCAAGCTAGTTTTCATCACGCTCATATGATTCGCGTTCGGTACTTTGATAATTTCATATGTGGGTGGACCGGTGCTTGGGTACTGCCCTTACTTGGACAAGCATCCCACTTATGATTAACCTCTATTGCAAGCATCCGCAACTACAACAAAAGTATTAAGGTAAACCTAACCATAGCATGAAACATATGGATCCAAGTCAGCCCCTTACGAAGCAACACATAAACTAGGGTTTAAGCTTCTGTCACTCTAGCAACCCATCATCTACTTATTACTTCCCAATGCCTTCCTCTAGGCCCAAATAATGGTGGAGTGTTATGTAGTCGACGTTCACATAACACCACTAGAGGCTAGACAACATACATCTCATCAAAATATGGAACAAATACCAAATTCACATGACTACTAATAGCAAGACTTCTCCCTTGTCCTCAGGAACAAACGTAACTACTCACAAAGCATATTTATGTTCATAATCAGAGGGGTAATAATGTGCATAAAGGATCTAAACATATGATCTTCCACCGAATAAACCAACTAGCATCAACCAGAAGGAGTAATCAACACTACTAGCAACCTACTAGCACCAATCCCGGACTTAGAGACAAGAATTGGATACAAGAGATGAACTAGGGTTTGGAGATGTGATGGTGCTGGTGAAGATGTTGATGGAGATTGCCCTCTCCCGATGAGAGGAGCGTTGGTGATGACGATGGTGATGATTTCCCCCTCCCGGAGGGAAGTGTCCCCGGCAGAACAGCTCAGCCGGAGCCCTAGATTGGTTCCGCCAAGGTTCCGCCTCGTGGCGGCAGAGTCTCGTCCCGAAAGGTTGCCCCTGGTTTTTTCCTCATCGAAAGACTTCATATAGGAGAAGATGGGCATCGGAGAGCCACCAGGGGGCCCACGAGGTAGGGGGGCGCGCCTCCCACCCTCGCGAGCAGGGTGTGGGGCCCCTGGCCTTCATCTTTGGTGACGATTTTTCTTTATTTATTTTAAGATATTCCATGGAGTTTCAGGACTTTTGGAGCTACGCAGAATAGGCCTCCAATATTTGCTCCTTTTCCAGCCCAGAATTCCAGCTGCCGGCATTCTCCCTCTTCATGCAAACCTTGTAATATAAGAGAGAATAACCATAAGTATTATGACATAACATGAAATAACAGCCCATAATGCAATAAATATTGATATAAAAGCATGATGCAAAATGGACGTATCAAGTCCCCCAAGCTTAGACCTCGCTTGTCCTCAAGAGAAAAGTCGATAACAATAAATATGTCCTCATGTTTAGAGGTAGAGGCGTCGATAAAAATAAAATACGGGCATGAAGGCATCATGATTATTTCCATAACAGCAACATGTAGAGATTTTGTCATATGATTACTTATGTTCAAGTGATGATCTTTTCACAAAGGAAAAATTATGAATCAGAAACCTTATTGAGCACCAACAAATTATAACCTCAGTCATTGAAGCAATTGCAATTTATCATAACATCGGAAAGAGTCTATGTCAGAGCTTAAAAGCAAGTCCACATATTCAACTATCACTTAGTCCTTCATAATTGCTAACACTCACGCGATACTTGTGGTTACGGAGTTTTAATCGGACACAGAGAAAGATAGGGGCTTATAGTTTTGCCCCACAACCTTTTACCTCAAGGGTAATGTCAACAATAATAATTCATTCTCCCCTACATCCAATTAGATATATATATCAAGTTCTTTCCAACATGCTGAGCTTGCCAAAGGATAAAATGAAAAAGGAAAGGTGAAGATCACCGTGACTCTTGCATAAGGTACATGATAATAATAAAGGATAAGCCCTTCGTAGAGGGAAGCAGAGGTTGTCATGCGCGTTTAGGGTTGATGCACAAAATCTTAATGCAAAAGAACGTCACTTTATATTGCCCCTTGTATGTGGACCTTTATTATGCAATCCGTCGCTTTTATTATGTCCACAACAAGTTCGTACAAAGCTTATTTTCTCCGCACTAATAAGTCATGCATATTTAGAGAGAAATTTTTATTGCTTGCACCGATGACAACTTACTTGAAGGGTCTTACTCAACCCATAGGTAGATATGGTGGACTCTCATGGCAAAACTGGTTTAAGGGTAATTGGAAGCACAAGTAGTATTTCTACTTGGAGCTGAGAATTTGGCTAGCATGAGGGGGAAAGGCAAGCTCAACACGTTAGAGGATCCATGACAACATACTTTATCTCAGATATAAGAAAACATAACTCATCATATTGTCTTCCTTGTCCAACCTCAACTCTTTAGCATGTCATATTTTAATGAGTGCTCCCAATCATAAAAGATGTCAATGATAATATATCTATATGTGAAACCTCTCTTTCCTTATTACTTACTATTAATTGCAACGATGACCAAAGCTATATTTGCCAACTCCCAACAAATTTTAATCATCATACTCTCTCTATGTGAAGTCATTACTTTCAATAAGATCAATATGGACTCTTTGATTTTTATTCTTTTCTTCTATTCACCCAAGATCTTGGCAAAATAATCAAGCCTTGGAATCAACACTAATCTTTATTATATAGCTCACAGACTCGATTACAAAGAGGGATCGTAAAGCAAAACTCAAAACTAGATCATGCCATGCCTTTATTCTACTAAATCAAGATACTACTAATAAGATCGAACTAAGAAAAATGGAAAAGATAGGAGTTGTGATGGTGATACGATACTAGGGCACCTCCCCCAAGCTTGGCAGTTGCCAAGGGGAGTGCCCATACCCATGTGATTATATCCTCAGAGGTGATGGAGGTGGTGATGATGGTGCAGGCTTGTCGTTCACCTTCCATGGCATAGGCTCACCATCATAGAAGGATGATCGAGTCTCCGGAATCCTCAAATCTGCAGACAAACTCATCCTTTTTAATCTATATTCATACTCACAGTTTTGATTTTGTAGATCATAAATTTGGGCTTGGAGGTGCTCCATCTTCTCTTGTAACTTGAAGATGGCCTCGTCGGTGTTCTTGGCATCCGGCTCATAGTTATTGGTGAACTCCGTGAGCATCTTGTGGCTAGCGTTGATTCCACGCTCCACCATCCCCTGGCATTTGAAAACTTGTTGCTCCATTGCTTCGAGCCTCGACTCCACGCTTTCGGTTCCCTTTGGTCCCTCAACATCGCGGATGTGCAGCAACCCATCACGCATCTCAATGGTTTGAGGCTGTCGCAGCACCTCCGCGAGGTAAGGGTTGACAACCTTCTCGGAGAACTTGTCCTTGGAAGCACTTGGGGTCGTCATGATGATCTAGACCTGTTAGAAAAACAGCTCGAAAAAAGAACAGGGGATATTTGCGTGATATGGTGGTCAAAACTTTGGGGAGTATATATAATGAATTTTTACCGACCAAAATATGTATCGTACAAGAAAACGGAGTCCAGAGAGCACACGAGGTGCTCACGAGGTAGGGGGAGCGCCCAGGGGGTAGGGCGCGCCCTCCACCCTCGTGGAGGCCTCGTGTCCTTCCCGGACTGCCACTTATTTTTCTATTTTTCTAAATATTCCAAAACGGAGAAATATTGCCTTAAATATTGTTTTGGAGTTGGTTTACTTACCGTACCAGATACCTATTCCTTTTTGGAGTCTGAAGCGGGCTGGAAAGTGTCCCTTATGTATTCCTCCGGGATTACGGTTTCAATAATATTGGTTTCAACATTTATAGGATTACCTGAGATATAATGTTTGATTCTTTGACCGTTTACCACCTTCGGGTTTGTGCCTTCAAAGTTGTTGATTTTTATGGCACCGGAACGATAGACCTCCTTGATAACGTAGGGACCTTCCCATTTGGAGAGAAGTTTTACTGCAAAAAATCTTAAACGAGAGTTGTATAGCAATACATAATCACCTACATTAAACTCACGCTTTTGTATCCTTTTGTCATGCCATCTTTTAACTTTTTCTTTAAACAACTTGGCATTTTCATAAGCTTGGGTTCTCCGTTCATCAAGTGAGCTAATATCAAATAACCTCTTCTCACCGGCAAGTTTGAAATCATAGTTGATCTCTTTAATAGCCCAATAAGCCTTATGTTCTAGTTCGAGAGGTAAGTGACAAGCTTTTCCATAGACCATTTTATACGGAGACATACCCATAGGATTTTTGTATGCAGTTCTATAGGCCCATAATGCATCATCAAGTTTCTTGGACCAATTCTTTTTAGACCTATTAACAGTCTTTTGTAAAATTAATTTGAGCTCTCTATTGCTCAATTCTACTTGACCACTAGACTGTAGGTGATACGGAGATGCAATTCTATGATTAACGTCATATTTAGCAAGCATTTTACGGAAAGCACCATGAATAAAGTGTGAACCACCATCGGTCATTAAATATCTAGGGACTCCAAACCTCAGAAAAATAACTTCCTTAAGCATTTTAATAGAAGTGTTATGATCAACACTACTAGTTGGAATAGCTTCTACCCACTTAGTAACGTAATCAACACCAACTAAAATATGTGTGTATCCATTAGAGGCAGGAAAAGGTCCCATATAATCAAAGCCCCAAACATAAAATGGTTCAATAACAAGTGAATAATTCATAGGAATTTCTTGACGCCTGCTAATATTACCAATTCTTTGACATTCATCGCAAGACAAAACAAACTTACGGGCATCCTTGAAGAGAGTAGGCCAATAAAAACCAGATTGCAATACCTTATGTGCAGTTCTATCTCCAGCATGGTGTCCTCCATAAGCTTCGGAGTGACACTTGCGTAGGATCTGTTCCTGTTCATGCTCAGGTACACAACGTCTAATGACACCATCTACTCCTTCTTTATAAAGATGTGGGTCATCCCAAAAGTAATGTCGCAAGTCATAGAAAAACTTTTTCTTTTGTTGGTATGTGAAGCTAGGTGGTATAAATTTAGCAACATCATAATTAGCATAATCAGCATACCATGGAGTGCTACGAGAAGTGCATATGACATTTAATAGCTCATCAGGGAAGCTATCATCAATAGGTAGTGGGTCATCAAGAACATTCTCTAACCTAGATAAGTTGTCTGTAACGGGGTTCTCAGCTCCCTTTCTATCAACAATATGCAAATCAAATTCTTGTAGCAAGAGAACCCATCTAATGAGTCTAGGTTTTGCATCCTTCTTTTCCATAAGATATTTAATAGCAGCATGATCAGTGTGAATAGTTACTTTAGAATCAACAATATAGGGTCTGAATTTATCACAAGCAAATACAACTGCTAAAAGTTCCTTTTCGGTAGTAGCATAGTTTCTTTGAGCATTGTCTAGAGTCTTACTAGCATAATGGATAACATTTAATTTTTTATCAACTCATTGCCCTAGAACAGCACCTACAGCATAATCACTAGCATCACACATAATTTCAAAGGGTAAATTCCAATCAGGTGGCTGAACAACAGGTGCAGAGACTAATGCTTTCTTAAGTATTTCAAATGCTTCTACACAATCATCATCAAAGACAAATGGTACATCTTTTTGTAATAAATTAGTCAGAGGCCGAGAAATTTTTGAGAAGTCCTTAATGAACCTCCTATAAAAACCGGCGTGACCAAGGAAACTTCTTATACCTTTGATGTCCTTGGGACATGGCATCTTTTCAATAGCATCAACCTTGGCTTTATCAACTTCAATACCACTTTCAGAAACTTTGTGCCCCAAAACAATACCTTCATTAACCATAAAGTGGCACTTTTCCCAATTCAAGACAAGATTCATTTCTTCACATCTCTGTAAAACTCGAGCAAGATTGCTCAAGCAATCATCAAAAGAGGAACCATAGACGGAAAAATCATCCATAGAAACCTCACAAATTTTTTCACAAAAGTCAGAGAATATAGCCATCATGCATCTTTGAAAAGTAGCAGGTGCATTACATAAACCAAAAGGCATACGTCTATAAGCAAAAGTACCAAAAGGGCATGTAAAAGTAGTCTTTGATTGATCTTTAGCCGACACAGGTATTTGAGAGAAACCAGAATAACCATCTAGAAAGCAATAATGTGTATGTTTGCATAATCATTCTAGCATTTGATGAATAAAAGGTAAGGGGTAATGATCCTTCTTAGTAGCTTTATTTAATTTGTAGAAATCAATTACCATCCTATAACCTGTGATAATTCTTTGTGGGATCAACTCATCTTTATCATTAGGGACAACAGTAATACCTCCCTTCTTAGGGACACAATGGACATGACTTACCCACTGACTATCAGCAACGGGATAAATTATACCTGCCTCCAGAAGCTTGAGTATTTCTTTTCTTACCACTTCTTTCGTTTTAGGATTCAAACATCGTTGAGGATCACAAACTGGTTTGGCATCCGCTTCCAAATTTATTTTATGTTGACATAGAGTGGGACTAATGCCCTTAAGATCATCAAGTGTATATCCAATAGCGGCACAGTGCTTCTTCAGAGTTTTCAATAATCTTTCTTCTTCATGCTCTGAAAGGTTACCACTAATAATAACAGGATATATTTTCTTTTCACCAAGATAAGCATATTTAAGATTATCGGGCAACGGTTTAAGCTCAAATACAAGATCACCCTTGGGTGGAGGAGGATCCCCTAGAATTTCAACAGGCAAATTGTGTTGTAGAATAGGTTCCTGTTTAAAGAATACCTCATCTATTTCCCTTCTTTCATTCATGAACATATCATTCTCATGGTCTAGCAAATATTGTTCTAAAGGATCACTAGGAGGTACAACAATAGAAGCAAGACCAATAATTTCATCCTTACTTGGCGATTCTTCCTCATGATGTTGTTTACTGGATTTAGAGAAATTAAACTCATGAACCATATCATCCAAACCAATAGTAACAACATTCTTTTTGCAGTCTATTCTAGCATTAACAGTATTCAAGAAGGGTCTACCAAATATAATAGGACAAAAGCTATCTTGTGGTGAACCGAGAACAAGAAAATCGGAGGGATATTTGGTTTTTCCACACAAGACTTCAACATCTCTAACAATTCCCATTGCAGATATAGTATCTCTATTGGCAAGTTTAATTGTAACATCAATATCTTCTAACTCAGCAGGTGCAATATCATGCATAATTTCTTTGTATAAGTCAATGGGTATTACACTAGCACTAGCACCCATGTCACATAAGCCATGATAACAATGATCTCCTATTTTAACTGAAATAACAGGCACTCCTACCACAGGTCTATGTTTATCTTTATCACAAGGTTTAGCAATTCTAGCAGTTTCACCCTGGAATTAAATCACATGCCCATCGATATTATCAGACAAGAGATCTTTAACAATAGCAATATTGGGTTCTACTTTGACTTGCTCAGGAGGTGTATAAGTTCTAATATTGCTTTTACGAACAACAGTTGAAGCTTTAGCATGATCCTTCATTCTAACAGGGAAAGGCGGTTTCTCAACATAAGAAGTGGGAACAATAGGATCATTGTAGGTGACAGTCTTTTCTTCAACTTTAATAGGTGCAGCTACTTTTACTTCTATGGGAGGATGATATTTAAACCACTTCTCCTTGGGGAGGTCAACATAAGTAGCAAAGGATTCACAGAAAGAAGCTACTATCTCAGAGTCAAGTCCATATTTAGTGCTAAACTTACGGAAAATATCGATATCCATAAAAGATTTAACACAATCAAACTTAGTTGTCATATCTGACTCCTTACCTTCGTCGAGGTCCCAATCTTCAGAGTTGCGTTTAATTCTATCCAATAAATTCCATTTAAATTCGATAGTCTTCATCATAGAAGAGCCAGCACAAGAAGTATCGAGCATGGTGCGATTGTTATCAGAAAGACGAGCATAAAAACTTTGCATAATTACTTCTCTCGAGAGCTCATGGTTGGGACATGAATATAACATTGATTTAAGCCTCCCCCAAGCTTGATCGATGCTTTCTCCTTCGTGAGGCCAAAAATTATATATATAATTGTGATCACGATGAACAAGATGCATAGGGTAATACTTTTGATGAAATTCCAATTTCAATCTTTTATAGTTCCATGATCTCGTATCATCACATAGCCTATACCATGTCAATGTGTCTCCCTTCAAAGATAAAGGGAAGGCCTTCTTCTTAACAACATCATCGGCTATACCTGCAAGCTTAAATAGTCCACAAACATCATCCACATAGTGTAGATGTTCATCAGGATGCCTTGTTCCATCTCCTGTAAGTGTTAGCTAGCAGTTTTTCCATCATACCCGAAGGAATCTCAAAAGGAGTTTCATTTTCAATAGGTTCAGTAGGTTGAGTAGGTTGAGGAGCAACTCTTTGCTCTACTGGACGGGGTGAAGATACCCCGAACAAGCCCCTCAGAGAATTACTTTCCATAGTAATAAGTGACAGAAAATTTCAGCACACTAAATAAATTTTTCCTTACCAAATTCCACCTACCAAAGGCGCTTCACTCCCCGGCAACTGCGCCAGAAAAGAGTCTTGATGACCCACAAGTATAGGGGATATATCGTAGTCCTTTTGATAAGTAAGAGTGTCGAACCCAACGAGGAGCAGAAGGAAATGATAAGCGGTTTTCAGCAAGGTATTCTCCGCAAGTACTGAAATAAGTGGTAACAGATAGTTTTGTGATAAGATAAATTGTAACGAGCAACAAGTAACAAAAGTAAATAAAGTGCAGCAAGGTCTTAAATAGGAAGAGCACTCCCGAGGACACATGGGAATATTGTCAAGCTAGTTTTCATCACGCTCATATGATTCGCATTCGGTACTTTAATAATTTGATATGTGGGTGGACCGGTGCTTGGGTACTGCCCTTACTTGGACAAGCATCCCACTTATGATTAACCTCTATTGCAAGCATCCGCAACTACAACAAAAGTATTAAGGTAAACCTAACCATAGCATGAAACATATGGATCCAAATCAGCCCCTTACGAAGCAACGCATAAACTAGGGTTTAAGCTTCTATCACTCTAGCAACCCATCATCTACTTATTACTTCCCAATGCCTTCCTCTAGGCCCAAATAATGGTGAAGTGTTATGTAGTCGACGTTCACATAACACCACTAGAGGCTAGACAACATACATCTCATCAAAATATCGAACGAATACCAAATTCACATGACTACTAATAGCAAGAATTCTCCCTTGTCCTCAACAAACGTAACTACTCACAAAGCATATTCATGTTCATAATCAGAGGGGTAATAATGTGCATAAAGGACCTGAACATATGATATTCCACCGAATAAACCAACTAGCATCAACTACAAGGAGTAATCAACACTACTAGCAACCTACTAGCACCAATCCCGGGCTTAGAGACAAGAATTGGATACAAGAGATGAACTAGGGTTTGGAGATGAGATGGTGCTGGTGAAGATGTTGATGGAGATTGCCCTCTCCTGATGAGAGGAGCGTTGGTGATGACGATGGTGATGATTTCCCCCTCCCGGAGGGAAGTGTCCCCGGCAGAACAGCTCTGCCGGAGCCCTAGATTGGTTTCGCCAAGGTTCCGCCTCGTGGCGGCGGAGTCTCGTCCCGAAAGGTTGCCCCTGGTTTTTTTCTCATCGAAAGACTTCATATAGGAGAAGATGGGTGTCGAAGAGCCACCAGGGGGCCCACGAGGTAGGGGGGCGCGCCCCAGGGGGGGCGCGCCCCCCACCCTCGTGAGCAGGGTGTGGGCCCCCTGGCCTTCATCTTTGGCGACAATTTTTCTTTATTTATTTTAAGATATTCCGTGGAGTTTCAGGACTTTTGGAGCTACACAGAATAGGCCTCCAATATTTGCTCCTTTTCCAACCCAGAATTCCAGCTACCGGCATTCTCCCTCTTCATGCAAACCTTGTAAACTAAGAGAGAATAACCATAAGTATTGTGACATAACGTGAAATAACGGCCCATAATGCAATAAATATTGATATAAAAGCATGATGCAAAATGGACGTATCAACGTCTCCCGCACCTTGATCCAGCAAGGAGGAGGGAGAGGTTGAGGAAGATGGCTCCAGCAGCAGCACGACAGCGTGGTGGTGATGGAGTGGCAGTTCTCCGGCAGGGCTTCGCCAAGCTCGCGCGGAGGAGGAGAGGTGTTGGGGAGGGGAGGGGCTGCGCCTTGGATGTGGTGCTACAGCCCTCCCTCCACCCCTCTATTTATGGGCAGAAGGGGGAAGGTATCCGGCCCCTCTAGATGAGATCTAGAGGGGGCGGCGGCCAAGGGGGAGGGGACTTGACCCCCAAGCCAAGGGGGGCGCCCCCTTTAGGGTTCCCCCCCAACCCTAGGCGCATGTGCCCTAGGGGGGATGGCGCCCAGCCCACTTAGGGGTTGGTTCCCTTCCACCTACAGCCCATAAGGCCCTCCGGGGCAGGTGGACCCTCCCGGTGGACCCCCAGAACCCCTCTGGTGGTCCCGGTACAATACCGGTATACCCCCGAATATTTCCGGTGACCGTATGATGACTTCCCATATATAAATCTTCACCTCCGGACCATTCCAGAACTCCTCGTGATGTCCGGGATCTCATTCGAGACTCCGAACAACATTCGGTAATCAATACAAATCTTCCCTATAACCCTAGCGTCATCGAACCTTAAGTGTGTAGACCCTACGGGTTCGGGAATCATGCAGACATGACCGAGACAACTCTCTGGCCAATAACCAACAGCGGGATCTGGATACCCATGTTGACTCCGACATGTTCCATGATGATCTCATCAGATGAACCACGATGTCAAGGATTCAAGCAATCCCGCATACAATTCCCTTTGTCAATCGGTATGTTACTTGCCCGAGATTCGATCGTCGGTATCCCAATACCTCGTTCAATCCCGTTACCGGCAAGTCACTTTACTCGTTCCATAATGCATGATCCCGTGACTAACTACTTAGTCACATTGAGCTCATTATGATGATGCATTACCGAGTGGGCCTAGAGATACCTCTCCGTCATACGGAGTGACAAATCCCAGTCTCGATTTGTGCCAACCCAACAGACACTTTCGGAGATACCTACAGAGCACCTTTATAGTCACCCAGTTACGTTGTGACGTTTGGTACACCCAAAGCACTCCTACGGTATCCGGGAGTTACACAATCTCATGGTCTAAGGAAATGATACTTGACATTAGAAAAGCTTTAGCAAACGAACTACACGATCTTGTGCTATGCTTAGGATTGGGTCTTGTCATCACATCATTCTCCTAATGATGTGATCCCGTTATCAATGACATCCAATGTCCATAGTCAGGAAACCATGACCATCTATTGATAAATGAGCTAGTCAACTAGAGGCTTACTAGGGACATGTTGTGGTCTATGTATTCACACATGTATCACGGTTTCCGGTTAATACAATTATAGCATGAATAGTAGACAATTATCATGAACAAGGAAATATAATAATAACCATTTTATTATTGCCTCTAGGGCATATTTCCAAGAGTCTCCCACTTGCACTAGAGTCAATAATCTAGTTACACTGTGATGAATCGAATACCCATAGAGTTCTTGTGTTGATCATGTTTTGCTCGCGGAAGAGGTTTAGTCAAGGGATCTGCGACATTCAGATCCGTATGCTCTTTGCAAATATCCATGTCTCCATCTTGAGCATTTTCATGAATGGATTTGAAGTGACGCTTGATGTGCCTGGTCTTCTTGTGAAACCTAGGCTCCTTGGCAAGGGCAATAGCTCCAGTGTTGTCACAGAAGAGAGTCATCGGGCCCGACGCATTGGGAATAACTCCTAGGTCGGTAATGAACTCCTTCATCCAGATTGCTTCATGTGATGCCTCCGAGGCTGCCATGTACTCCGCTTCACATGTAGATCCCACCATGACGCTTTGATTGCTACTACACCAGCTTACTGCCCCACCATTCAAAATATACACGTATCCGGTCTGTGACTTGGAGTTGTCCAGATCTGTGTCAAAGCTAGCATAGACGTAACCCTTACGACGAGCTCTTCGTCACCTCCATAAACGAGAAACATATCCTTAGTCCTTTTCAGGTACTTTAGGATATTCTTGACCGTTGTCCAGTGTTCCATGTTGGGAATACTTTGGTACCTTGCTACCAAACTTATGGCAAGGTTTACATCAGGTCGGGTACACAGCATGGCATACATAATAGACCCTATGGCCGAGGCATAGGGGATGACACTCATCTTTTCTCTATCTTCTGCCGAACTCGGGGATTGAGCCGAGTTCAATTTCACACCTTGCAATACAGGCAAGAACCCCTTCTTGGACTGATCCATATTGAACTTCTTCAATATCTTATCAAGGTATGTGCTTTGTGAAAGACCTATGAGGTGTCTCGGTCTATCTCTATAGATCTTGATGCCTAATATGTAAGCAGCTTCTCCAAGGTCCTTCATTGAAAAACACTTATTCAAGTAGGCATTTATGCTGTCCAAAAGTTCTATATCATTTCCCATCAATAGTATGTCATCCACATATAATATGAGAAATTCTAGAGAGCTCCCACTCACTTTCTTGTAAACGCAGGCTTCTCCATAAGTCTGCATAAACCCAAATGCTTTAATCATTTCATCAAAGCGAATGTTCCAACTCCGAGATCCTTGCACCAGCCCATAGATGGAGCGATGGAGCTTGCATACCTTGTTAGTATTCTTAGGATCGACAAAACTTTTCGGCTGCATCATATACAATTCTTCCTTAAGATAGCCGTTAAGGAATGCCGTTTTGACATCCATTTGCCATATCTCATAATCATAGAATGCGGCAATTGCTAACATCATTCGGACGGACTTCAGCTTCGCTACGGGTGAGAAGGTCTCATCGTAGTCAACCCCTTGAACTTGTCGGTAACCCTTAGTGACAAGTCGAGCTTTATAGATGGTAACATTACCATCCACGTCCGTCTTCTTCTTAAAGATCCATTTATTTTCTATCGCTCGCGGATCATCGGGCAAGTCTGTCAAAGTCCATACTTTGTTTTCATACATGGATCCTATCTCGGATTGCATGGCTTCAAGCCATTTGTTGGATTCTGGGCCCGCCATCACTTCTTCATAGTTCGAAGGTTCACCGTTGTCTAACAACATGATTTCTAGGACAGGGTTGCCATACCATTCTGGTGTGGAATGTGTCCTTGTGGACCTACGAAGTTCAGTAGAAACTTGATCGGAAGTACCTTGATCATCATCATTGACTTCCTCTCTAGTCGGTGCAAGCACCACAGAAACATCTTCCTGAGTTGCGCTACTTTCCGGTTCAAGAGGTAGTACTTCATCAAGTTCTACTTTCCTCCCACTTAAGGTAGAAGGTATACCCAATGGTTTCCTTAGGGTATCCTATGAAGACGCATTTTTCCGACTTGGGTTCGAGCTTTTCAGGTTGATGTTTCTTGACATAAGCATCGCATCCCCAAACTTTTAGAAATGACAGCTTAGGTTTCTTCCCAAACCATAATTCATATGGTGTCGTCTCAACGGATTTAGGCGGTGCCCTATTTAAAGTGAATGTAGTTGTCTCTAAAGTGTATCCCAAAATGATAGCGGTAAATCGGTAAGAGACATCATATACCGCACCATATGCAATAGAGTGCGATTACGATGTTCGGACACACCATTACGCTGAGGTGTTCCAGGCGGCGTGAGTTGTGAAACAATTCCACATTTCCTTAAGTGCGTACCAAACTCGTGACTTAAATATTCTCCCCCACGATCTGATCGTAAGAACTTTATTTTTCTGTCACGTTGATTCTCTACCTCACTCTGAAATTCCTTGAACTTTTCAAAGGTCTCAGACTTGTGTTTCATTAAGTAGACATACCCATATCTACATAAGTCGTCAGTGAGGGTGAGAACATAACGATAGCCACCGCGAGCCTCAACGCTCATTGGACCGCACACATCAGTATGTATGACTTCCAATAAGTTGGTTGCTCGCTCCATTGTTCCAGAGAACGGAGTCTTGGTCATTTTACCCATGAGGCATGGTTCGCACGTGTCAAATGATTCGTAATCAAGAGACTCCAAAAGTCCATCTGCATGGAGCTTATTCATGCGTTCGACACCAATGTGACCAAGGCGGCAGTGCCACAAGTATGTGGGACTATCATTATCAACCTTACATCTTCTGGTATTCACACTATGAATATGTGTAACATCACGCTTGAGATTCATTAAGAATAAACCATTGACCAGCGGGGCATGACCATAAAACATATCTCTCATATAAATAGAACAACCATTATTCTCGAATTTAAATGAGTAGCCATCTCGTATTAAACGAGATCCAGATACAATGTTCATGCTCAAAGCTGGCACTAAATAACAATTATTAAGGTTTAAAACTAATCACGTAGGTAAATGTAGAGGTAGTGTGCCAACGGCGATCGCATCGACCTTGGAACCATTCCCGACGCGCATCGTCACCTCGTCCTTCGCCAGCCTCCGCTTATTCTGCAACTCCTGTTTTGAGTTACAAATATGAGCAACTGCACTGGTATCAAATACCCAGGAGCTATTATGAGTACTGGTAAGGTCCACATCAATAACATGTATACCACATATACCTTTGGTGTTCTCGGCCTTCTTGTCCGCTAAGTACTTGGGGCAGTTCCGCTTCCAGTGACCGTTTCCCTTGCAATAAAAGCACTCAGTCTCAAGTTTGGGTCTGTGCTTTGGCTTCTTCCTGGCAACTAGCTTACCGGGCGTGGCAACTCCCTTGTCGTCCTTCTTGAAGTTCTTTTTACCCTTGCCTTTCTTGAAACTAGTGGTTTTATTAACCATCAACACTTGATGTTCCTTTTTCATCTCCACCTTCGTTGATTTCAGCATTGAAAATACCTCAGGAATGGTTTTCACCATCCCCTGCATATTGTAATTCATCACAAAGCTCTTGTAGCTAGGTGGGAGCGACTGAAGGATTCTGTCAATGACCGCGTCATCCGGAAGACTAATTCCCAGCTGAGACAAGCAGTTGTGCAACCCAGACATTTTGAGTATGTGCTCGCTGACAGAACTATTCTCCTCCATCTTACAACTATAAAACTTGTCGGAGACTTCATATCTCTCGACCCGGGCATGAGCTTGGAAAACCATTTTCAGCTCTTGGAACATCTCATATGCTCCGTGCTGCTCAAAACGCTTTTGGAGCCCCGGTTCTAAGCTGTAAAGCATGCCCCACTGAACCAGGGAGTAATCATCACTACACGACTGCCAGGCGTTCATAACGTCTTGAGTTGCTGGGAAAACAGGTGCTTCACCTAGCGGTGCATCTAGGACATATGCTCTTTTGGTAGCTATGAGGATGATCCTCAAGTTCCGGACCCAGCCCGTATAGTTTCTACCATCGTCTTTCGGCTTGGTTTTCTCTAGGAACGCGTTGAAGTTGAGGGCAACATTAGCGTGGGCCATTTGATCTACAAGACATATTGCAAAGATTTTAGACTAAGTTCATGATAATTAAGTTCATCTAATCAAATTATTTAATGAACTCCCACTCAGATAGACATCCCTCTAGTCATCTAAGTGATCCATGATCTGAGTCAACTAGGCCGCGTCCGCTCATCACCTGAGACGGACTAGTCGTCATCGGTGAACATCTTCATGTTGACCGTATCTTCTATATGACTCATGTTCGACCTTTCGGCCTCTTGTGTTCCGAGGCCATGTCTGTACATGCTAGGCTCATCAAGTCAACCTAAGTGTTTTGCATGTGTAAATCTGGCTTACACCCGTTGTATGTGAATGTTAGAATCTATCAAAACCAATCATCACGTGGTGCTTCGAAACAACGAACTTTTGCAACAGCGCATAGTTAGGGGGAACACTTTCTTGAAATTTTATGAGGGATCATCTTATTTATGCTACCGTCGTTCTAAGCAAATAAGATGCAAAAACATGATAAACATCACATGCAATCAAAAAGTGGCATGATATGGCCAATATCATTTTTTCTCCTTTTGATCTCCATCTTCGAGGCGCCATGATCATCATCGTCACCGGCATGACACCATGATCTCCATCATATGATCTCCATCATCGTGTCTCCATGAAGTTGTCTCGCCAACTATTACTTCTACTACTATAGCTAACGGTTTAGCAATAAAGTAAAGTAAATACATGGCGTTAATCAATGACACGCAGGTCATACAATAAATAAAGACAACTCCTATGGATCATGTCGGTTGTCATACTCATAGATATGCAAGTCGTGATTCCTATTACAAGAACATGATCAATCTCATACATCACATATATTTCATTCATCACATCCTTTTTGGCCATATCACATCACACGACATATGCTGCAAAAACAAGTTAGACGTCCTCTAATTGTTGTTGCAAGTTTTTTACGTGGCTGTTATAGGTTTGTAGCAAGAGTGTTTCTTACCTACGCCAAAAACCACAACGTGATATGCCAATTGCTATTTACCCTTCATAAGGACCCTTTTCATCGAATCCGATCCGACTAAGCTGGGAGAGACACACACACCCGCTAGCCACCTTATGCAACTAGTGTATGTCAGTCGGTGGAACCTGTCTCACGTAAGCGTACGTGTAAGGTCGGTCCGGGCCGCTTCATCCCATGATGCCACCGAAACAAGATAAGACTAGTAGTGGCAAGTAAATTCACAAAATCGATGCCCACAACAAACTTGTGTTCTACTCATGCATAGAAACTATGCATAGACCTAGCTCATGATGCCACAATTGGGGATCGTTGCAGAAATTAAAAAAAATTCTACGCATCCCCAAGATCAATCTATGGAGTAACTAGCAACGAGAGAGAGGGGAGTGCATCTTCATACCCTTGAAGATCGCGAGACAGAAGCGTTGCAAGAACGCGGATGAAGTAGTCGTACTCGTAGCGATTCAGATCACGGTGGATTCAGATCACTTAGGGGCTGGTTCCCTTCCACCTACAGCCCATAAGGCCCTCCGGGGCAGGTGGACCCTCCCGGTGGACCCCGGAACCCCTCCGGTGGTCCCGGTACAATACCGGTATACCCCCGAATATTTCCGGTGACCGTATGATGACTCGCCATATATAAATCTTCACCTCTGGACCATTCCGGAACTCCTCGTGACGTCCGGGATCTCATCCGAGACTCCAAACAACATTCGGTAATCACATACAAATCTTCCCTATAACCCTAGTGTCATCGAACCTTACGTGTGTAGACCCTACGGGTTCGGGAATCATGCAGACACGACCGAGACAGCTCTCTGGACAATAACCAGCAATGGTATCTGGATACCCATGTTGGCTCCCACATGTTCCATGATGATCTCATCGGATGAACCATGATGTCGAGGATTCAAGCAATCCCGTATACAATTCCCTTTGTCAATCGGTACGTTACTTGCCCAAGATTCGAATCGTTGGTATCCCAATACCTCGTTCAATCTTGTTACCGGCAAGTCACTTTACTCATTCCGTAATGCATGATCCCGTGACTAACTACTTAGTCACATTGAGCTCATTATGATGATGCATTACCGAGTGGGCCCAGAGATACCTCTCTGTCATACGGAGTGACAAATCCCAGTCTCGATTCGTCCCAACCCAATAGACACTTTCGGAGATACCTGTAGAGCACCTTTATAGTCACCCAGTTACATTGTGATGTTTGGTACACCCAAAGCACTCCTACGGTATCCGGGAGTTACACAATCTCATGGTCTAAGGAAACGATACTTGACATTAGAAAAGCTTTAGCAAACGAACTACACGATCTTGTGTTATGCTTAGGATTGGGTCTTGTCCATCACATCATTCTCCTAATGATGTGATCCCGTTATCAATGACATCCAATGTCCATAGTCTGGAAACCATGACCATCTATTGATCAACGAGCTAGTCAACTAGAGGCTTACTAGGGACATGTTGTGGTCTATGTATTCACACACTACTAGGGAAAACCCTAGCAGTAGCGCGGGTTTTGTGCTCACTAGTAGCGCGGGAGGTCGTGAATAAAGCGCTACAGCTATTGCTTAGCAGTAACGTGTGGCCGCACGCGCTACTGCTAGGACAAATAGCTGCAGCGTGTGTTCATTCCCACGCTACTGCTAATCTAGCTAGTGGCAGCGTGTTTACTCTCCATCGCTACTAGTATTCTTTTTTATTTTTTTATTTTTAGTGTATTTATGCGCCATCATACAAATATTGGTACAATACCAGTTATGAGGTTTACATCATTATGTCCATAATAGTGTGTCAAATGAAGGTGGATTAGGTTCAAGTGGAGGCAATATGTGGTGCATGTCAAAAGTATACTACTAAACCAAACTTGATCTAGTTTGGACTAGTAGTATTTTCGATGTTCACCACATGTTGCCTCCACTTGAATATAATCCGCCGGCACAAGCTATTTAATCATCATCATAGTCATAACATCAACAATAGTTATTTAATCATCATAGTCATAGTGTAGCACATCATCGTCTTCAAACTCATTCTAGCTAGCTAATCACCACCAACACTAGCTGCGGTAGCTATCTAATCATCAGCAACACTAGCAAATAAAAATCATCAAAGTCATTGCCACCAACACTAGCTAATCACTCCTGCTTCTCTCTCTCAGGTAAAATAACATAAAACATGTGTAGCACTCTTTCTTCATCAAGTTGGAGCATGCAGATGAACCTGTCTCCTAATCGTGGGCTGCGCTTTTGATTGTTGTCCCCTAGTACTTCTCTGCGATCGTTCAGAATTTTGCTCCAATCTTTCACTATTAAGCATTCCTCGCAATTAGAAATCCTGAATGCACTAAAGTGCATTATAGTATATCTTGGCCGTAAGCTAACAATTCTCATCTGACCTTTCGTCTCGATCCAATGAGGCACAACATTCAGCGGGAGTCCCTGTTGAAGAACATCGTATAGTAACATACTTAGCAATGAAGTTTAGCTTAAAAAATAATGTATGCAAAAGATGCACTGAGTACAAATAGTAAAAATCTTACCATCTTTCCTAAATAGATGTGACAGTAGTTCAATATGAACACTATTGGTCGCACATTTTGAGTACTAAGATTTGCAAGTCCAGAAAAATAATTTGTATTGACAGTATGAAGATTCTCAAGCCATGAAACATAATGACTTATCTCCTCACAGTTTAGTTCAGCCCCGGGACAGTAGTAGGTCCTGTCTACCAAGCGCTGGACATGTTTGCTTGATTGGAAATAAGCTATCAATAGAAATTAGTTGTCAACTTTTTTTGATAAACAATATCAAAGACATAAATATGGTTGAGAAACTCACATTTTGGTAGAACTGGAGGCGTCTGCACATCGACCCAGATGTCGGTAGTACCTTCAATATCATTTTCCGGACGAATATCAAAGGTAATAACCATATCAGGCTCAAATGCATAAGTCTTGCATAGTGCTCGCCATGTTTTGCATCCAAAATAGGTGTAGTCGTCTTTGTTGTATAATTTTGCATGGAAAATATAACCATGCGGTCTTCAAATAAACTCTCTTTACCTCCATAGTAGTTGTCATAGAACTGAAACCTATCTTATCCAATACAAAAACTCTTGCATGACAGGGGATACGCTAGCAGAATAGTAAAAAAATAAATTATAAGTTGAAGCAAATGAAGCAGATGTCATGCTTAATTACGAAGACTTGTCGTCATGAGGTACTGTATCCACTTCGAAGTTCTCGTCTAGCTTGATGCTGAAGCGCCTATCATCATCTAGGAAGATTCTGTTGCACAGGCCGCGCTCGTCTTCGCAGTCTTTGAAAATACCGAAATCCTTTTCGTCGTCAGATATTTCCTATGTTCATAGTTAAAACATTAATTGAAAATCGATCGAAGACAACTACCAGGATACTCAACACACAAATCCGTGGCACTCGATATTTCCTACATATTCTGGCACAAGTCATGCAAAAAATTCACGGAAAAATACGGCATAACCTTTGCTAAAATAGGACATATCGAGCGCCTGAAATTTGCCGGAACGGAAATGAATCAACACTCCGGCAAAACATAGGCCACTCGGAGGTTTAACCTATAAGCATGACCGGCCACTTGGGCAAGCACATATCCTATTTGAGCAACACAAGATATACATTTCAAAATATCTTATAGGACTCAAATTAGCATGCATTCAATAAGCAAAAGTAAATCATGTCATGTGTCCGTACATCATCGAATATTATCACTAATACATCCCGAATAGTATCATACATATAACATCACTAATACAACTAAAACCCTAGCACATGACGGGTATCGGCGCGGGCGGTGGACACCCACAGAGAAGGAACCATCACGGGATCATAGCTCCAGTGAGATCCCTAGAGAACCTACCAGGTATTTGAGAACATGTGCTCCAACGCAAACAAGTAGCGACGGACGTGCGCATCCTCCTCACTGACACGGTGACGCACCACCTCCGCGGGGTCCTCGAGCCTCTGGACCATCACTGGCCCACGCAACCGCCACCAAAGAAGGTTCGGGTCAACGACAGGCTGACTCCTCACCAACCTGCGCCCCTCGGTAGGTAGCGCCTCCCAGTACCACCCCGGCGGAGCCCAGTCCCGGACATGGCCCATCTGGTCAAGCAGGTGTCGTCCTCCGCCGACTCGACGATGAGGATGCGGGATAGGCATCGTCCACGTCGATGCGGGAAAAATTGCTTTAACTAAAAAAATAGCAACAACTTCTTACTAACTGGTTCTATTAATTCAACTAGTTCTTACTAAAAATAAACTTACTATAAATAAAAATAAACTAGTACCTAATTAGTACCTAGTTCTTACTAACTAATTAGTACCTAGGAACTACTGCCCTAATTACCATATAAGTATCCATTTTTTAACTAGGGTTCATACTACCTAATTAAATAGGGTTAATACTAATTGTAATTAACTAACTAGCACTAAAAAAACTAGGGTTCATACTAACTAGCACTAAATATCTAGGGTTCATACTAACAGAGAGCAGAGAAGAGGGAAGGGGAGAGTGCTTACAGAGGGCGGGGAGAGAGATGGGGTCGGGGGAGACGGCGGCACCGAGGTGCGGCGAG
>NC_041383.1:703489205-703514043 GCF_002162155.2 Triticum dicoccoides
GGCGGGGTCGGGGGAGACGGCGGCGAGGCGGGGTCGGGGGAGACAGCAGCGAGGCAGGTCGAGGGAGACGGCGGAGAAGAGCGAGGGCAGGGGCTCCGGCAAGGTCGAGGTCAAGGAGGAGGAGGCACAGGCGCGCGACGACGTCGAGGGGCAGACTTCGACGGAGAGCGAGGGCAGGGCCTCGGGCAAGGGCGAGGGCAGGGGCTCCGACGGAGGCGACGAGGGGGAGAAGAGAGAGTGGGGAATTGGGGGAGGAAGCAGAGGAGAGGGAAGCCCGCGCAGGGGGTTAGGTGAAAATAGATTTAACAGTAGCGTGGGGAGAGAAAATGCGTTGCTGCTAAAATCCATAGCAGTAGGGCGCCCTCACAAACTCGCTACTGCTAAGATGGGCCCGTCCTGTGGTGTGTTCAAACTTAGCAGTAGTGCCCTACCCTAACAGTGCGCTTCTACTAATTTTGTAGTAGTAGCGCGGTTTTTAGAAGGGCGCTACTACTATACCTAGCACGTCAGGAACAGTGTGGCAATTATAGTAGTAGCGTGTTTTGTTCCTACCACGCTACTACTAAGAGAATAATAGTAGCGCCCTTTGAGCCAACGCGCTACTACAAGTAGCAGTAGCGTCTCATTTTAACACGCGCTACTGGTAAGATTCTGTGTATAAGGTTTTCCCTAGTAGTGACACATGTATCACGGTTTCCGGTTAATACAATTATAGCATGAATAGTAGACAATTATCATGAACAAGGAAATATAATAATAACCATTTTATTATTGCCTCTAGGGCATATTTCCAACATAACCAACCCATCATTGTAAGTGTTCTTTTGGCAAAAAGTCATGAGCTTTTGTTCAAGAGAGAAACCCAACCCATTGTTTTGAATAGCCAAATCATCGATAGGGACCCTCTTTCTTAAATTTTCATTATAAGCAACATGATCTAGGGATCGTAAACGCATTATGTCCTATTGGTTAAAGAGAATTGCCTCTATGGGAGGATGACCACTATCTACCATGTAATGCACAAAAAATCACTAGCTTATTTTATTATAAATCTAAACTCGTGTGCTAGAAAGATGGTAGTTGCGCGCTTAACAGAAGAATGCTCAATATTGGAAAACTCTAGAAAAATCCTTTATATGGATGGATGCATGTGAACAAATTGTCTTTCAAGTTCAACAACGAGCAAAGATATAGCATCCTCAAGACTACTAGTTTTCTGGAGAATAGATCCACCCATCATGGGTAACACACCGGCAAAAGTAAAGAAATCTTGAATAACCCCTTTTCCAATCATATTGCCGCTACCAATGCAAAGTTTTTTAGTGTGCAAAATAGTAGATTCCTCATGAGTATTAGTATTAGTAAAAGCATCAAAGTCACCCCCCTCATCGTTACTACTATCCTTTTCAACAATAACATCCCCAATTTCAGACATAGTGGCAACAAACCAATCTAACGATCTAGCAAACCGAAAGCAAATGAAAAAGACGAACGGAAGAGGGGTGAAGAAAAGGCAAATCTTTTCGAAAATTGTTTTAGAGGTGGGGGAGAGGAAAATAAGAGGCGAATGGCGAATAATGTAATGCAAGAGATGAGACTTTATGATGGGTACTTGGTATGTCTTCACTTGGCATGGATCTCCCCGGCAACGGTGCCAGAAATTATTCCTGCTACTTCTTGAGCTAGCGTTGGTTTTTCCCTTGAAGAGGAAAGAGTGATGCAGCAAAGTAGATAAAGTATTTCCCTTAGTTTGAGAACCAAGGTATCAATCCAGTAGGAGACAATGCACAAGTCACCAAATACCTACACAAACAATCAACAAACTTACACCCAACGCGATAAAACGGGTTGTCAATACCTTCACGGTTACTTGCAAAAGTGAGATCTGATAGAGATAGATAAACGGTAAAGTAAATATTTTTGGTATTTTTGGTTTATAGATCGGAAAGTAAAAGATTGCAAAATAGTAGATCGAAAACTAATATGATGGAAAAGAGACTTAATATGATGGAAAAGAGACTCAGGGGCCATAGGTTTCACTAGTGGCTTCTATCAAGATAGCAAATAATACGGTGGGTGAACAAATTACTGCCGAGCAATTGATAGGAGAGCGCATACTTATGATGATATCTAAGGCAATGATTATGAACATAGGCATCATGTCTGTGTTAAGTAGACCAAAACGATTCTGCATCTACTACTATTACTCCACACATCGACCGACTCCTGCCTACATCTAGAGTATTAAGTTCATAAAGAACAGAGTAACGCATTAAGTAAGATGACATGATGTAGAGGAATTAACTCAAGAAATATGATGAAAACCCCATCTTCTTATCCTCGATGGCAACAATACAATACGTGCCTTGCTGCCCCTATTGTCACTGGGAAAAGACACCGCAAGATTGAACCCAAAGCTAAGCACTTCTCCCATTGCAAGAAAAGCCAATCTAGTAGGCCAACTAAACCGATAATTCAAAGAGACTTGCAAAGATATAAAATCATGCATATAAGAATTTAGAGAAGATTCAAATAATATTCATAGATAATCTGATCATAAATCCATAATTCATCGGATCTCATCAAACACACCGCAAAAGAGTATTACATCGAATAGATATCCAAGAACATCGAGGAGAACATGGTTTGAGAATCAAAGAGAGAGAAGAAGCCATCTAGCTACTAGCTATGGACCCGAAGGTCTATGGTAAACTATTCACGCTTCATCGGAAGGGCAATGGTGTTGATGTAGAAGCCCTCCGTGATCGAATCCCCCACTGATAGGATGCCGAAAAGTCCCCTAGATGGGATCTCATGGTTACAGAAGGTTGCGGCGGTGGAAAAGTCTTTTCGTGTCTCCCCTTGATGGTTTCGGGGTATAAGAGTATATATGGGCGAAAGAATTAGGTCAGGAGACCTCCGACGGGCCCATGAGGCAGGGGCGCGCCCTCCACCCTCGTGGTCGCCTCGTTGCTTCTCTAACTTCATCTCCAAGTCTCCCGGTTTTCTTCTGGTCCAAGAAAGATCATCGTGAAAGTTTTATTCCATTTGGACTCCGTTTGGTATTCCTTTTCTGCGAAACTCCAAAACAGGCAAAAACCAGAAACTGGCACTAGGCTCTAGGTTAATAGGTTAGTACCAAAAAATATAAGATGGCATATAAATGCATATAAAACATCCAAAACACATAATATAATAGCATGGAACAATCAAAAATTATAGATACGTTGGAGACGTATCAGGGCGCCCCCCTGGGGCATGCCCCCGAGCTTGTCGCTCCCTCATGGCCCGCCAGGTCTTCTCTTGAACATTCTAGGATCTCTTCTGGTCCAGTAAAATTAATTCAAAGTTTTTTATCCGTTTGGACTCTATTTGATATTGATTTCCTGAAAAGCCAAAAAACAAGCAAAAAATAGCAACTAGCACTGGGCACTAGGTTAATAGGTTAGTCCGAAAAAATGATATATAATTGCATATAAAATATCCAAGATTTATACTAAATAGCATTGAACAATAAAAAATATAGGTATGTTGGAGACGAACCAATATGCTTCTATTCTTTGGCTATAGTAATAACACAGTCTTTAATGTCGTTTGAGGATTGCATTGGAGCAATAGATGGTACTCATGCCATTGCCAAAGTGCCGAGGTCACGGTATGCAGCATACAGGGGGTAGAAACCACTACACAAGCTAGAATGCGCTTGTTGTTGTTGACTTCAAGCTGAAGTTCACATATGTGATGGATGGATGGGAAGGATAAGCACATGATGCTAACATTCTCAGTGATAGCATGAGTCGTCCTAATGGCATCAACATCCTCGATGGAAAGTTCTACCTAGGAGATGTTGGCTATGCTTGTTGACTAGGTGCTCTTCCACCCTTCAGGAAAACCAGGTACCATATGAATGAGTTCGCTCGTAGGAACCATCCTAGGACTCCACAGGAGCTATTTAATCTCAAACACTGTAGCCTTAGAGTTATTGTTGAGAGGGCATTTGGAGCCCTGAAGGACAAGTTTAAGATCATAGATCAGAAGCCATTCCACACTTTCGTCACTCAGGTTAAGCTTGTGTTTGCTTGTTGCATTCTGCATAACTGGATCATGCAATGAGGTTGTGACTAACTGGTGCCGGCACAAGCAATGTGAGATAACAAAGGAAGAAGAAGAAACAACAACAGAAGAAGAGGAAGAGGAAGAGGATGGAATTCCACCTAGTTAGCCCTGATGAACTTTCCCCTATTCAGCCATATGGCTCTTAATAATTTGTACTATCGTTTGATAGTAGCTAGGATGAACTATCATTTGTTTCCTAGCTCGTGTATGGTAAGGTCACTACTAGTGAGAAGTGGTGACAAGAACTTCTGCAGGTTGCAACCAAATAGTGTGTCATATGTGCGTCTACTGCAACGCAGCCAACCAAACGGTGAGTCAAAATTAGTTCCCTCATGCAGCCAGCCTAGATGCGGGCAACCAAACTATGTGTAGATGTTGGTTTCTAGGCTGGTTTTACTCGGCTAGGCCCATGAGAGAAACACATGCAATGCATGCAAAATCGGTGCAACCAACCAAACACGCCCTATATGATGTTGCCATGTCACTTATAACCAACCTTATAGCTGGCAAGTACAATAGTTAGATATAAATATGTACTACTTTATGGATACATGGCCCATTTCACTCTTTCACGTAGTGTATAGGAGCATGTGATGCAGCTGGCTATTAATCTATAGCCCACTTTTATTCTCTCTCCTCCAACTCAGCAAAAATACAATATTTAATATCTTACAGCCCGCCTACATCACCTTATTTTACTTGCTCTAGGCTCTCTTTGATTGGATTAAATAGCATATAAAGTAGTACTCCCTCCAATCCATATAAATTGTCACAGCTTTAATATAAAGTTAGATCGGAGGGAGTACCACATTTCGGGCTAAGGTTCTGAAAAACTAACACCCTTCCAAAATTCCCTAAAACCTATCACTTATTTGTTAGTTGTCTCAAAAACACTAGTGACTAAACGGTTATGTCTTAATCCGGTTTATGACATGGAGGATCCGCTCATAAGCTCAACATGGCAAAAAAGTCAAGACTGTTATCCAGACAGTTAAGTTGACCGTTATGGCCGGGTGGGGCCTGTCGGTGTCAAACCGGTGGATCTCGAGTAGGGTCTCCCAAACTGTGCGTCTAAGGCTAATGGTAACAAGAGACTGGGGACATGATGTTTACCCAGGTTCGGGCCCTCTCGATGGAGCTAATACCCTACTTCCTGCTTGATTGATCTTGATGATATGAGTATTACAAGAGTTGATCTACCACGAGATCGTAGAGGCTAAACCCTAGGAGCTAGCCTATGATTATGATTGTGTTGTGCTACAGACTAAACCCTCCGGTTTATATAGACACCGGAGGAGGCTAGGGTTACACAGAGTTGGTTACAAAGAAGGATATCTATTATCCGGATCGCCCAGCTTGCCTTCCACGCAAAGGAGAGTCCCATCCGGACACGGGACGAAGTCTTGAATCTTGTATCTTCATAGTCCAACAGTCTGGCCACAACATATAGTCCGGCTGTCCGGATACCCCCTTATCTAGGACTCCCTCAGTAGCCCCTGAACCAGGCTTCAATGACGATGAGTCCGGCGCGTAGATTGTCTTCGGCATTGCAAGCGGGTTCCATCTCCGAATACTTCAATAAATTCCGAACACAAGGGCCGTGTCCGGCTCTGCAAAACAAGTTCCACATACCACCGTAGAGAGAATAATAATCCACTAATCTAATTTGCTGACAACTCTTCGAAAACGTGACATCACGCCACGGTCCGGTTTTTATTCGAACCGTTTTTTATAACCAGCTATCGCACATATTACGAGGTGGTTCCTTTGGCACGTCTTGTTGAAGCAGAGTGTCCCTCTTATCATGGGATCCTCATCAATACAGGTATGGGTAATCCAACCATGCCTATTGGCATGACTCCGTGCTTTTAGGCAAGTCTCGAACGGTTATGTTGGGGACGCTTGATATTCTCCCCCTTTATAGAGGGGTCGAGGCCTATCCCTCTGCCTCCACGCCTGCGCCTTCCCGCACTTCAAGTCCCAACACCCAAAGCTCAAGCTTAAGCACTCCGGATCTTCGATCATGTCCGGCTCCGACCTTGAAGGCCGGTGGATGGCCTCCTCTGTCACGGAGGAGGACATTGCGAAGCTTAGGGAGGCGGGGTATCTGACCACTGATGTCAAGCACAGGCTTCCTATCGCAGGGCAGGTCATCCCTACACTCGGAGCCAATGAGAGTGTTGTATTTGTCTCCCACTTCCTCCGAGGCTTGGGCTTTACTCTTGATCCCTTCATGAGGGGGCTAATGTTCTATTACGGGCTAGATTTTCACGATCTAGCTCCGGATTCCATCCTCCACATCTCGTCGTTTATCGTCGTGTGTGAAGCCTTCCTCCACATCACCCCCCACTTCGGCCTATGGCTCAAGACCTTCAATGTGAAGCCGAAGGAGATTGGGGGCGACACGTGGAGTGCGGGGGCGCCACAATAAGCATAAACGCCGATGTTCCATGGCCAGAAGGTTCTTTCCTGGAGGTGTCCGATCTGTGGCAATGGAGGTGGTTTTACATCACAGCTCCCCGAGGCACAAGGTGGGCGGCCGCACCCCTTAGAGTGCGTGGTATAAATTTGATCCCATGCTAATCGAGGTTGTAGCCTCCCCACTTAGAGTTTTGCTTGACAGGTGTCGTGGGTGATTCCAGACACCGGTAAGTTAAGCTGGTGTGTGCAGGTCAGGTGTGTTTTCAATTAAAAGACCATAGACGGAATTAGTCCCGATGGACTAAAGGAATCCGTTACTCATGGGTAAAGAGTACACCCTCTGCAGAGATTAAATCTATTCGAATAGCCGTGTCCATGGTTAAGGACTACAGTCTGGGATGGGTCAAGTGTCGGTCTTAGTGTCGGTCTTCGAAGGAGAAACTGCTAAACCAGAACATTGATTATGACCTGTGACATATGATGATTATGATTATTATTATTATTATGGACTAACCGGTTATATTATTTTATTATTTAAATTATTGGGTATCCTTGGGACGGTTCTACCTCCTGGATATTCATTGTAATTATTCTCTTATAAGCCCTTTATGTGGTGTCGCTCAGACGCCCGACTGTGGCATGCTTGTTATTTAATTCACTTATAAGCCCTTTATGTGGTGTCGCTCAGACGCCCGACTGTGGCGCTTTAAATTATTATCCTTTCGAGGCGTCGCTTCAGACACCCGATCGGTGCATTCCATCCCTACTCTATTATCATTATGAATAACCTGTCTGTGTGCATCATGGGTTTTATTTACATTGTGATTTCAGAATAATTCTGAACATGATTATCATTTGACATATTATACCTATGTTCATATTGTTTGCGAGTACATTCAAAGTACTCACTGGCTTGTCCCTGGCTATTGTCTTGGCCAGATTTCTTGCATGGAGAGGAGCGTTGCGATGACAGCCCCGGAAGTCTACGCAATGATGATAGCAGCCTAGCGAAGATAGGAGTTAACCTGGTCAGCTCTTCCAGTGGGAAATGGAGTCCCATAGACGCTGATATACCACAAACCGCTTCCGTCATCAACCACTAGCAACCTTATGTTGTACTCATAGGCCAGAATGGTCTTGTACTACATATTATGTATTTTTGCTTGGAGTTTATGTATCAAGTTGGTGCCTCATCAGCTAACAGTAATGACTGTCACGACCGGTTTTCCGGGTATTAATTTCCTAGAAAATGGCCTTTGTGCTCACCAGCCCCAGGATTACTGTTAGCTGATGAGGCACCAACTTGATACATAAACTCCAAGCAAAAATACATAATATGTAGTACAAGACCATTCTGGCCTATGAGTACAACATAAGGTTGCTAGTGGTTGATGGCGGAAGCGGTTTGTGGTACGTCAGTGTCTATGGGACTCCATTTGCCACCGGAACAGCTGACCAGGTTAACTCCTATCTTCGCGAGGCTGCTATCACCGTTGCTTAGGTTCAGGGGCTGTCATCGCAACGCTCCTCTCCATGCAAGAAATCTGGCCAAGACAATAGCCAGGGACAAGCCAGTGAGTACTTTGAATGTACTCGCAAACATTATGAACACAGGTATAACATAAAAAATCATGCTCTAAAATATTCTATGATCACAACATCAGTCATAAAAATAAAATCCCTGATGCATGCAAGCAAGTTATTTATATGCAACATGAATATGTAATAACAGACTAGTAATAAAATGCACCAATCAGGTGTCTAAAGCGACACCCCGAAAGGAGAGTAAATAACGAGCATGCCTCGGTCGGGCGTCTGAGCGACACCACATAAAGGGCTTATAAAGTAAATAAATAACAGCATGCCACAGTCGGGCGTCTGAGCGACACCACATAAAGGGCTTATAAGGAAACAATCACAGTGAATATCCAGGAGGTAGAACCGTCCCAGGGATACTCAGTACTTCAAATAATACAAAGGGGTTAGTCCATAATAATAATAATCATAATCATAAGTCACAGTCATGATCCATGTTCTAGTTTAGTAGTTTCTCCTCCGAAGACCGACACTAAGACCGACACTTGACCCAACCCTGACAGTAGTCCTTAACCATGGACACGGCTATTCGAATAGATTTAATCTCTGCAGAGGGTGTACTCTTTACCCACGAGTAACAGATTCCTTTAGTCCATCGGGACTAATTCCGTCTACGGCCTTTCAATTGAAAACACACCTGACCTGCACACACCAGCTTAACTTACCGGTGTCTGGAATCACCCACGACACCTGTCAAGCAAAACTCTAAGTGGGGAGGCTACAACCTCGCGTAGCATGGGATCAAACTTCGCGCGCTCTAAGGGGTGCCCCCCCTCTTGGTCCCAACCGGAAACACCCATGCCCCCGGACCAGGTGGCATGCCTACGGGATGCATCCGGTATCTTCCACCATGGCCTCTCTGTACGGTGTGTGCTAGAAAGGGGTTGACAACTTACGGAACCGTACCCTACCTGCTGTAGGGACAAGTGGTAGTACGAAACAAGTATGGGGGTTACTGGAACAAGACTCGATCTATGGTCGACTCAGGAGGTTTAAGTATTCCCTGCATGATTAGCATAACGAATATATTTCATCCAATAGACAGAATCACCACTCAACATACCCCATCATGCCATACCGGACACACTCGTCTCGACGAGGGACTAGGGACAAGCTCAGGTCTACCCAAGACAGAGACTTTCCCGGCTTCCTTCCGGCAGGCACGAAAAGCATATGAGGATGATTACTATCACCAGCATGACCATTTCCAACAGCAAGGAAATATCCAATATGCATTCATACAAATGATCGTATCACCACATAAAATAACGAGTTCTCTGTATTAAGGTGGTGTTATAATCATGTCAAGCAAAACACAAAAATATTATGCCAGGGTTCAGAATGCTTGCCTTCAAGAGTATGCAAGTGGGGTGTGCCTTTTGAAAGTTGACTTCTTCTTCAAAAACCTATTTTTTTGAAATTATTCAAATTAACACATAGTTTCAAAATAGTGCAAAAAAGTTGTCTGAATTTTTTTCAAATAAATTTTAAAATAAACTAGACTAAATTTGAGAGAGGTAGGAAAAAGAATCAACTTATTTGGAGTTTTATTTTAAAAGATATAGCCAGTCAAAGTTTTGGTCAAACTCTGTTTTTAAAATAAAACAGAAAAAAAGAAAAACGTTTCGAATATATGAACACGTCGAAGGCGTACTTTGCTTTTACGTCTTCACTTATCCAGCATGGACCGGCCCGTGGTCACTGACAGTGGGTCTAGGGGGCCCACTGGTCAGGTTTGACCGGTCTCCCCCGCCTTCCCTCTCCTTTGGCCGAACGGAGGCGGAGCTCTGGCGATCTTTGCTGGCGAACGACGGCTCCTCGAGGGCATCCGGGGGTAGGGATGGATCCGCCAGGCCAGGGCGGTCCTCCCAGTGGTCGAGGGGGTGGCGGGGATAGAGGGAGTCGCCGACGGCGAGCTCCACGGCGGAGGTAGCTTCGGGTGCGATTGGGGATTTGGGCTATGGTGGCTCCCGATCACGATTGAGAGACTGCGTAGCTCCGCACGGTTGAGGGGAGTAGAATGGTGGCGTTGGACGGGCAGGGGAGGCCCTGGTTGCGACGAACGGCGCTGGGGGGTGGCGGCGGCCGAACCGGTCAGAGTCGGTGAAGACGGCTTTCCCCTGACGATTACTGGCCGTGGGGGCTTCGAGGGGATGGCCTGAGGCTGCCTGAGTGGCTGGACGAGACCGGGACCCCTACTTATAGCGCGGCTAGGTCAATTCGCGGCGGCCGTGGATAGGATCGTCGGCGACCGCTGTTCTGTAGCTTGCAAGGCATCATGGCGGTGACAGGCGCTAGCGGACAAGCTCGTGGATGAGCTCGGGCTGTTCCATGAGTGAGCTGGCGTGCTGGCGTGGCTTGGGCGGCGCTGTCCGGGGCAGGAGCTCACTGTGGCCGGCCTGACAGCGGCACTGTAGGGTGCCAGGGGCGGCTCTGTGGCGAGGGAGGGGGCGGCCGTGCTGGCTGCGAGAGGGGAGTGGCCATATCGAGCACGGGGAGGCGGCAGTGAGACGCGGCGGCTCGGTGCGCGCACGTGCAAAACACGCGCTCTGGCCGTGCCCAGAGCACGCCCACCAGGTGTTCGACGAAAAGCCAGGGCTTGCTAGGAGGCCAGGGTGGAGCTGGGGTTTAACGGGATTAGGCTAGGGTAGTCTAGAGGCTTAGTGGACATGCTAGTATGTCCAGAGGGGCAAGATCACATTGCAAAACTAAAATCATGCCAAAACTGTCCATGCACTCAAGGTGTTTGACAGAATGCCAAGAGCATCTAGGAAACTCTTGGAGGGGCCAAGATCTCCAGATCAGGGTCTCTTTAGATGCAGGTGAGGATGGCAAGGTTAGTTGGCCAAATCTAGAAACTTGCTAGTGGAAGTTTTGCAAAACTCCAGTTCTGGACAGAAAGAAAAGGGCATAATATCATGTACCAAAAATGCTCCAATGAGTCCAACCTCCTGGACTTAAGGGTTTGGTAAGGTGTACTACAGGTAGGAGAAAGCTCATGGTTACTAGAGCACAAGTAATTAGGGATGCAGTAGAAAACACCCATTTGGGCCAGATGAAAATGAGGTTGATTTACTCAAAATTTTCAAAGGACATAACTGGGTTTTTGCATAAAGATGAATAATATACTCCTACTGACCTCCCCTAATTTTGGTGGAAGTTTTAAAGAAGTATTTAAATAGGTTGCACTGCAAAAGTGAAATATGACCAGATTTAAAAACTTGCGATAAACTCAAAATCTCCAAATGACTAAGGGATATTTCTGCATAAAAGTGATTTAGGGACATCATATTTCACCCCCAAATTTTGGTGGGATTTTTAAATAAATTTATCAAAGGGTTGTAGTGCAAAAGAGGCCCTGAAACTTATAAAAATCATTTTTAAAGAAATAAGGCTCAGGAAAAAAATATTTATGCAAATAATCCCACTGATAAAAGAATTATCTTATTTGAGAGGATAAATAAGTCCAATAATGATTGAAAAGTTTTCACTTGGGCTAAAAACTCCATAATAATAAAGAAAAGAATGGTTCTGAAATCAAAAGGAAATCCAGAAAATAAAAGTTTAAGTTTCCTGGCAAAATTTTAATTTAATAAAACAAGGGTAAAATTTTTGGGGTGTTGCACCACCCCCGCCTTCCGCTCGGGACCTCCGCCTCAACTGGCATCGTGGGCCAATGTGGGACTGGACTAGGGGCCTGCTAACGACGTACCGATGTTGCAGAGCCGCATTCTGGAGCTTCTTGAGAGGGATATCAGTATTGTCAAAATAATCCAGGTAATGCTAGTTCGGCGGGTCCTGCCGTGCAAACGACGTCCTCTCCGGATGTGGGAGTTCAATTCGGAGGGTCCACGAACCATTCATCACTTCTTCGGTATGACGCTCGAAGGGATGTATAAGTTGTTCTTTGGGCCACGAGTAAAGTGTCCGGACACCACCGAGGATGCGAGCCTGAGATGCAACCGCCGAGATACCCAAGTAAGTAACCCTATAACCGAACACTTCGTTTGTATTTATCAAAATGTTAGTCTAAAAAAACTATCCGCGGCCAGGATTGGCTCAGAAAGGCGGAGAGAATTAGGTGTCCGGCCCCACTTCCCGAAGGCCCGCCTGGTCCGGCAATAGCCAGGATGCTTGAGCGGGCGTTAAGCCAAGTGCCATCGGGGAAAGATGAAGGGAAGAGTGAGCTTCACACATTGTTCATCCAAACCAGGGGAATTAATGTCTCCACGAAGGAGGATAATCGGGGAGGTGAATCCAAGAATTCCTCCCCCCGCGGGAAGAAAAGGGCTACCTCCGAAGACTTGGAGACGGAGGCGCCTAAGCAAGGGAAGAAGACTTCACCAGAGAGCCCAGCCCCGAAGGGAGTCCTCACTGCATCACGCCCGAGAACGGGCCAGCCCTCCACCGAGCTGTGAGTTGATAAACCAGAAACTTTATTGCTTTTTCCTCTGAGAGTAATAACTAGGACCTATTTTTTGCAGTTCGAATAGCAGTTCGTCTCAACAGGGTTCGTCCTCGGGGGATCTTCTTCTGGAGATGATGGAGAGTGAAACCCCACCTGCCTCTCCGCCCCATGGGGCAGGTGACTCTGAGGTGTCGTCACGGAGGAGTCCAGATCCACTGAGGCTAGAAGCTAACACTTTGACCGTCCCAAGACCAGCGCGTTCGGCTCCTAGGGAGGGCAATGAGAAGGGTCCGGGAGAGTCCGGTGCCTGGCCGAACATACTGACGGGCCTCCTGGAGCAAGCTGCTCTGTCGGAGGATCACCGTACACTAATGGGTACGGTGTTGGAGAAAATTTCATCCGCTACAAGCGGTTTAAATGAAGCTTTTAAAATCTTGCTCAAAGGCTTTGAGGTAAGCAATGAAATACGTAATTTTTGGTTGCACCACACACGATAGATGTGCTCTATATAGATAGTAGCCCCTGAGACTGTGGTTGCCAGCCTATGGCGGCAAACGGAGGATCACACTCGTAGGTAATCATCGCACTTGTATTGATGTGCAGGTTGCTAAGGGTCTGGCGATAGACCAGACCGCTAAACTCGCCGAATTGAGGTGACAGATTGATGTGGTGGATGCCGACATCACGCTTGTGAGCGATGAGTCGCAGAGTATGCGCTTGTGTTTCCTTATTTGTTTAGGAAATTGTAAGAATGTTGTAATATTAATATGATGTGATGTGGCTGCAGGCGGAGCTGCTGCCATGGAGGCCCTGAGGGTGGAACTTGCCTTAGCCAAGGAACAAGCCCGGGTTAGCAATGCGGTTGCCCTAAAGGCAGCCGAAGACTTGAGAGCCGAACAGGCTACTCATCTCCGAAGCTAAGAAAAGATAGCCGCGATGGCTATGGAGCTGTGGGACGCCGCCGGCCGGTATGAGCTTCTCGAGAAGGAGAGTCAGGAAAAGGCGGCTGTCTTAAAGAAGGCGCTGGATTCGGCTAAGGAAATGCGCTCTAATATTAGAGACGTACGGGAGGAACTTCGCCAAGCCGGAGAAATCGCGGCTGGAAATCCCTATTTGTTGCGGATGAAGTTCTTAGATCCAAAGTATGCTCCTTTGGATCAACTTTGGAGCACTGCAGATGAGTATGCGGACTTGGCGAAGAGTACGGCTGATGCGACCAAGTTATTCAAGGATCATAAAGATAATGAAATAGAAAGGCTATTTTGGTCGCAATTTAGCGCTCCAACGCGCTCATTGCCATTAAGTGAGAAGATGGCCGCTATAGCCGAGCTCCATAGGTTGTACGGTCTTGCAATGAAGTTTGTAATAGACCATCTATGGCCGAAAGGACCGAGGCCGGACAGTTACTTTGGTTTAGTGCAGCAATTATTTGGCGCCAGATCGTGAATTGGTGCCGTGAACAGTTCGATGTGTATAGAGGGTGCGCGGATGGCTCTTGCCCGCGTGAAGACATATTGGGCAGATATGGAGGCCACCAGCATTGCAACCCAGGGCCCGGCAGGAAGCCAAGACCCAGCCGAGCACTATTTTGAGCAGGTCATAGAAGGTGCTCGTAGAATAGAGGCTCAGTGCTCGAAGAATGTCATGTTCGAGTGACAAGTCTATTGATTACAAACAATTATGTGTTAATTATAGAGGCTGTTTATAAAATTTTGCCTAAAAGTATTATAATGTCTCCTGTGTGGCCGTTTATGTATGCATATAACATGAAAGTTAGCAGTCGTTGGCTTTAGCCCCCACGCATATAATGTGGGGGTGTTTCAAAAAATATGCGTGAACACACTTGATCCAACGTCTTGGTCCATTAAGGAGGTGATCGCACGTCGAACCAGGCAACCGGACTATATAGCTGTAACACTTTCACTTAGCCATAGGAGTTGAAAGGTGGGGCTACCATGTAGCCCCTGGTACTTCCGCGTGCATCCGGATACGGTGCGCGTACGTACTTGACCGGAAAACCGGTCCTTCGTTGATGCGGAGGAATCCTACACATTCCGATGAGTCCTCGAGTGGTTGACCAGTCTCTCGCTGTATCATGACAGTCAGTTTTCAGCTTTCTCTACTGAGGTGCTCGCCCGGAATAACCAGGGCACAATTGCAGTAGTTCTCCTTTGGCCACCTTAACCGATAGAACGGAACGTAAGGCGGCAAACCCAAGAGCCGGGCTAACCCAACATTGGACCAAAGACATGATTCAGAGCTGATGCATATAAGGCCAAACTCGCGACGCCGAACACTCCCGAGGGTATTCGGACTTTATAAGATATACTGGGCTGAGTAACGCCCTTGACCCTGTATTTCCAGGTGCGTGCATTGATTTGTCGTGGCGAATAGTCTATAACACCAATGTCCCTTGTGGGTGCATGGAATACACATGGAATGTCAAGCAACAAAAGACAGTAAAGAAGGTTTACGCAGGGGCTTAATCTAAAGAGAAACCTTTGAGCGGGGCCCTGCTGCACGTCTGCGCCTTTGTCTTTGTTGTGTCGTATCCTGGAAGGGTGTCGCATGAGTAGTGTCTGTAAAAACTAAAACTCATATAGAGGAGTAAGCGTGCGGGAAGTTGGTTATTCTCAATGGATATTAGAAATATGAGAGATTGGCCTATTGATAAGGGAACCCGAATTGTGTGTTGTTTTATGTGTTGACAGCCCCTAGTACCATTTATGGGGATACATGTGTAGCACCCAGCCAGGGTTTATCCAGGCTATTGTTGATGGTGGTGCACCGTACTCGTCTAGCCGTGTCCGTGGTCTTAATGTCCGATCATGCGTTCTGGTGGGAGAGGCCGCTTAGTGTCCGGCCGCAGGAGCTACTGCATACTGCTCTGTGTTTCCACTAACCGTTATGATGCCACGTGGACCGGGCATCTTAAGTTTAAGGCAGGCGTAGTTCGGTATTGCATTAAAGCAAGCAAAGGCCATCCTTCCGAGTAATGCATGATAACCGCTACTGAAGGGAGCAATATCGAAGAGTAATTCCTCGCTTCTGAAGTTGTCGGGAGAACCGAATGTCACTTCTAATACAAGGGAGCCCCGGCAGCGGGCCTCAACGCCTGGTATCACGCTGTTAAAGGTGGTGTTACTCTGGCTTATTCTGGATGGGTCTATCCCCATCTTGCAGAGAGTGTCCTAATATATCAGATTAATACTACTGCCGCCGTCCATTAGGACTTGAGTGAGATGGTATCCATCAATTATTGGGTCGAGCACCAAAGGCAGCCGATTCTCCATGCCGGATACTGGCCGGGTGGTCCTTGTGATCAAAAGTGATCGGGCAGGCCTCCCAGGGGTTGGACTTGGGGGCAACGAACTCCATGTGGGTTGCGTGGACCATGTATACTGTTTTAACTTCTGGTGGGAATTTTTTCTGTCCCCCGGTGTTCGGCTGGCGAGGCTCATCCTCGTCTTCACTTGGTGTTTCCCTTCCCTTGTGTTCGGCGTTTAACTTGCCGGCCTGCTTGAAGACCCAACATTCTCTATGAGTATGATTTGCAGGTTTTTCTAGGGTGCCATGGATTTGGCACAGTCTGTCCAGGACTTTATTTAGGCCGGACGGTCCTTCTTTGCTGCCTTTAAGTGGCATCTTTCTCTGACCGGGTCGCAGGCCCCTAAATCCGGCATTGACCGCCGTGTAGTCCGGACTATCTTCATTGCTTCGACGCTTATTCTTGTTGCGTCGTGGCCTCCCATTGCCATCTCGAATTTTGGATGTGCCTGGGTCGCTGGTGCCTCTACGGGCCAACCAGTTGTCCTCGCCCGCACAAAAGCGAGTCATAAGGCTTGTTAAGGCCGCCATCGTCCTTGGGTTTTCTTGGCCGAGGTGTCTGGCAGGCCACTCGTCCCAGATACTATGCTTGAAGGCTGCTAGGGCTTCAGCATCCGAATAGTCGACGATTTGATTCTTCTTAGTGAGAAATCTGTTCCAAAGTTTACGGGCTGACTCTCTGGGCTGTTGTATTATGTGACTTAAATCGTCTGCATCCAGAGGTCGTACATAGGTCCCTTGAAAATTGGCCCTGAAAGCGTCCTCAAGTTCCTCCCAACTTCTAATTGAATTTTTGGGGAGGCTTTTCAACTAGTGCCGAGCTGGCCCTTTTAACTTGAGGGGGAGGTATTTGATGGCATGGAGATCATCCCCTCGAGCCATGTGTATGTGAAGGATAAAATCTTCAATCCAAACCCCAGGGTCTATCGTTCCGTCGTATGCCTCTATGTTCACAGGTTTGAATCCCTGTGGAAATTCATGATCCAGCACCTCGTTGGTGAAACACAGGGGGTGTGCAGCCCCTCTGTACCTGGATATGTTAGGGCGTGCTGTCGATGGTTGTTGTATCCGGGTTTGATTCCGGACTGGTATTTGATCAGTATGATCATTTTGGTGACCATAATCTTGTGCCTGAGCGCGCCCTCTAGATCCATAGACAGACCTGGTCGCACCAGCCTTTCTGTCCAAGAGCTCACGTAAATCGTGGGATGACTTATGTGCGGCATCGGTGGCTGCTCTATCGCGGCCATGAGGTGGTCGGTCCGGTTGATCGGCTGTGGTATCCTTTGGTGGAATGGGCTCTAAGGCTTCATTGTCGAATTTTGGCAGTAGCTTGCGCTTTGGGTAGCTCTTTGTTTGGCGATCGTCGCTGTATTTTTCTTCAGTGTCTAGCGCCTTCTTCCATCTTTGGTTGAGCGTGTCCTGTGCGGCGTTAAGCCTTTGCTTCTGCTTCTTTAAGCTCCGCACCATGGCAATAAGCCTTTTGCGGAGGCTATCTTGTTCCAAACGTTTTTTCGGGATGAAGAATGCATCGTCAACCGGATTGTCCTCCTCTTTGGAGGCAGTGTGATGAGTTCGGCCCTCGGGATCGCTGTGGTCGGGCGTCTGCTCCGGGCTGTGTTCGGCGTGACCTGGCTTATCCTATTCCATCGCTGGGTCCCCATGATCGTTGTTGCCTTCGTAGTCGACCGGAGTGTTATCCTTTTTTGCGTTGTTATCGCTATTTTTACTGTGACTGGACTTAGAGCGGCGCCTGCGCTGTCGTTTTTGTTTTTGCCCGGGGGGTTTATCCTCCGTTGTCTCCTTTTTGTCACCGTTGTCCTCCTTAGGTGTGTCCACCATGTAGATGTCATATGATGAAGTGGCGGTCCAGCGCCCCGTGGGCGGTGGTTCCAGATTGTCCCCTGTATCAACGTCCATACCATCGATGTCGTCGGAGTCGAAATCAAGCATGTTTTTAGGTCATCGACAGTGGCTATGAAGTGGGTGGTGGGTGGGAAGCGATTTTCTTCCTCGTCCGTACTCCACTCAGGCCGGACATAGTTCGGCCAAGAGTCTTCTAACAAAGAGAGAGACCTGAATGAGTTTAGCACGTCGCCAAAAGGGGAGTGTTTCATGATATCCGTGGCGGTGAACTCCATTACTGGGGCCCAATTGGACTCGATAGGCCCGGGTGCACGCGGTCTGGAACCTACGGCCGGAGACAAGTCCGGGGGTCCGGAGGTGCATATTTCCTTAGGAGCGGAGTCTATGTTCGGCTCCAACGCCGATGATTGTGCGGCCTCCGGGGCGGGGTCCATCCACCCGTCCTCGGAAGGTACGATCTGCTCCGGATCAAAGTCCGGAGCCGTAGCAGGCGCGATATTCCGAATACTGTTCGACGGCCGATCTAAGTCATGCACGTCGTGATCGTTCGGTGCTCCTGACATGGGCCCGAATCCATTGAAGATCAAGTCTCCACGGATGTCAGCGGTGTAGTTTAGGTTTCCAAACCTGACCTGATGGCCAAGGGCGTAGCTGTCGATCTGCTCCAGACGGCCAAGCGAGTTGGCCCGCAGTGCGAAGCCGCCAAACACGAAGATCTATTCGGGGAGAAAAGTCTCACCCAGGACAGCGTCGTTGAAGGTTGGGGGAGCCATCAAGCCTTATGGCGACGGCACAGAGGAACTCTCAATGAAAGCACGAATGTTAGTGTCAAAACCGGCGGATCTCGGGTAGGGGGTACCGAACTGTGCGTCTAAGGCTAATGGTAACAGGAGACTGGGGACACGATGTTTACCCAGGTTCGGGCCCTCTAGATGGAGGTAATACCCTACTTCCTGCTTGATTGATCTTGATAATATGAGTATTACAAGAGTTGATCTACCACGAGATCGTAGAGGCTAAACCCTAGGAGCTAGCCTATGATTATGATTGTGTTGTCCTACGGACTAAACCCTTCGGTTTATATAGACACCGGAGGAGGCTAGGGTTACACATAGTCGATTACAGAGAAGGAGATCTATTATCTGGATCGCCCAGCTTGCCTTTTATGCAAAGGAGAGTCCCATCCGGACACGGGACGAAGTCTTGAATCTTGTATCTTCATAGTCTAACAGTCCGGCCACAGCATATAGTCCGGCTGTCCGGATACCCACTTATCCTGGACTCCCTCAGGGCCCACATGTCAGCTTCCTCTCTCTCTCTCTCTCTCTCTCTCTCTCTACTTTGTATCTGCCGCCCCACATAGTGTGCTCACCGGCGCCACCCACGCCCGATGTGACAGACATTCGCTGCTCACCGGAGTCGGCATCGAGACCCTTCGCCGCTGGCTTTGTGTCCTCTATCCTCCATAGCCTTCTCTCCTTCCTCACCTTTTCCTCCCGAGACACGTCGCCGGAGGTGGAACACGAGCTACAGCATCATGTGCGCAAGGCTAACCCAGTGGTCACCTAGCAGCACGGTCACGCTTCGAGCCTGAGCAGGCTTCGCCTCCTCCCAAGTGTCAATTGTCGTGTCATCCATGCTAATGGCAGCGGAATGGAGCTCCCTACGGGCAATGTCTTGGTGCTGCGGAGGCCAAGGAAGAGAGAGCTGGAGCTCCATCGCTAGCACATCACCTTCCTACCTCCCCTCGATGGCGAGTGGAAGGTGCATAGTCGGTGTCGGCACGCGGTGGCAATCCCAAGCCACATTAGCCGAGGCAGGGATGAGCTCGTCAACGGCCAAGCAGGGACCTGGTTGCTTTTTTCCTTTTTGTAGAGACCCGATTGCTTTTTTCAGAAGTTACAAGGATCCGATTGATTTTTTTTTAAGTTACAGGGACCTGATTACTTTTTCTAAAAATTTAGATGGACATGATTGCTTTTTTAAGGGACCGGCATGTGGGCTCCACCTGACATAATTGCCAAAACTAACGGTATTGACTTTTATGCCATGTCAGACTTGACAAGTGGACCAAATCTGTCATAAACAAGATTAAAATTAACTAACACGATCATTAGTGCAACATGGTAGTTTTTTTAGACAACTAACCCAAAAAAGTGGTAAGTTTTAGGAAATTTCAAAAAAGTGGTAGTTTTCTGGAATCCTAGCCCCAAATGTGGTAGTTTTATGATATTTATTCCTTTGATTGGGGAAAGGATATCACATCAAAATCTAGTTACAGTGAAAATTTCATGAAATATTATTTGAAAGTTACACAAAATATTCTGAACTTTTATATTGTACACATTACTTCAGGCAATTTCTCATGAAAAAGCACAATGCTCGAACAACTGGGGGACATGTTAATCCATGAAGTACATGCTAATGCTCATTTTACTAGTAAGTTTGAAAACCATAAAAGGAACTTCCAAAAATTCAAGAGAAAGTGGACAAAGAACAATGGTCAGAAGATCAATAGTCAATCTAAGGGGAAAGGTCACTAAAAATGATCAAAATGATAACTCTCAAACTTGTCAAAGGTGTGGATGCATGAATCATCATACTAGTCCATGTTGTATTCCCAAAAACTTAGTGGATCTATACATGAAGTATGGAGGAAAAGGCAAACAAGTTCATGGAAATAAAGTTGAAGCTCACTTCAATGACATACAAGATAATACTTAAGTTGGTCTTTCTCAAAGCGCTATTTTTTTTACTATAAACAGTAGGGTAAAACCCCCACTGCAACTTTTATTAAATTAAAAAAACAAAAGTCTCAGCTGTTACAAATGAGCTTGAGCTAAGCCCCAAGAAAGAGGGAAAATAGAAAGAAAAGAAAAAGCCCTACAGTAGAAGAAGACAAAAAAGAAAGAAAGAGAAGAAAACCCTAGTAAAAGGAAATAACCTAAATCTAAGATGAACTAATATTACAAAATGGTCTCCAACCATGCTGAAAATTGATTGACATATTTCCGCTTCATCCTGTATCTTAGCCATTTTAGTTCCTCAAAGTATATGAATTTCCATCCCTGGAATGAAGGTGCTATGTTCTCAAAAATCTTGTTGTTTCTTGTGATCCAAATGGACCAGGACCCCGGTATGATGATCTCCATGAAGAATGGATATATTAGCTTGTCTTTTAGATCCTGAAAAGCCTCTAAAACAAAAAGATTAGGACTTCTGGAAGGACAGATGAAATCCCAGCACTAGGCAGCAAAAGGGCATCCCTAGAACAAATGATGCAAAGTCTCTTCATGCTGGCAATCACTAATTGCACAATTATAGGCTTCAAGTTCAAAGCTTTTCCTCCTCAATAAGTTCCTTGTTTCAAAGCGCTATTCAAGTATACAAGTCAAAGGACAATATCATCCTTGATGAAGACGTGCTGGTGGATTACACCCAAAATACTTTTGAAAAACTCATTTAATCTCCATAAACAAGTTGATGTCACTTAGCTATTTAAGTACTACAAGGTGTTATATATTGTATAACAATAAGTAGAATAAAGTTTTTCGGACTATGTAAATTGTATGATGTGAATCAGACATGATATTTGTAATATATGTATATTTAAGATTGTAATGTAAATACTATATATGTAAATCGATGGATATATGAAAAATAAATTAATTCATTCTCCCTCCAATCCATATTACTTGTCACTGATTTAGTATAACTTTGTACTAAATCAACGACAATTAATATGAACCAGAGGTCGGTGAGAGTAAAATATTCTCTTTCTATTTATAAAAACTCTACAGGAAACAATATGATGGAGGAAGAATTATGTTTAGTGGATAGTGCTACCTCTAATACAATTTTGAAAAGAAAGACGTTATGACCATAATTGGAAGTAATAAAGCAACCATTGGTTCAGGAAGAGCCATATTCACACTTCCTATGGGTATTTTAAATTTAGAATGCCTCTTGTATCCAGAACCTACACATACCCTCAGAAGTTTAAAAAATATCCAATCTAATGATTACCATATAAAAATAGTAGGGGTGGATAAGAAAGTATATTTGGTTTTAACAAAAAAAATCAATGGATATGAGGAACAAACTCTTGAAAAGTTCCCTTCTTTTTCATGTGGATTATACTTTTACATACACCAAACAGGTACCTTATGTTGCGTACAAAATAATTTTCCAAAATCTTGATAAATTCAAGACTTGGCATGACCGCCTTGGTCATCATGGAATATATATAATGAGAAAAAGTATAAGTAATTATGTTGGTCATAATTTGCCAATTAAAGATTTACCAAGTCATCAAATTATGTATGCACCGCCTATGCTACCATGAAATTAATTATTAAGCTATCCTACCTAAAAGTTAAAATTTTGTCACTTAATTTTCTTGAAAGAATTCAAGGAGATATATGTGGTCCAATACAACCTATATCTGGAACATTTAGGTACTTCATGGTGCTAATAGATACATCCACTAGATGGTCACAAATGTGTTTATTATTCATGCATAATCATGCCTTTGCAAAATTAATTGCTAAAATTATCGAACTGCGGGCAAATCATCGTGAACATAGGATAAAAACAATAAGAGTGGATAATGCAACAAAATTTAGTTCATGTGCATTTAACGATCATTGTATGGCTTTAGGTATCCATCTAGAACATTAAGTACCCTATGTTCATACTCAAAATGGAATGGTTGAATCTTAAGGGTAAAATTAGTTGCTATAATATTATTACATAGTTGTAATTTTCCAACCTCTTGTTGGGGACATGCGGTTTTACACGTCAAGATTTGATACAAAACAGACTTCCCCATTTTAAATAGTATGTGGCAATCAGTCAAGTATTTTTCATCTACAAAAATTCAGTTGTGATGTGTATGTACCAATATCACGCCCGCAGTGTACCTCTGTGGGCCACCATAGAAAATTAGGAATCTATGTGGCATATAATTCTCCATCAGTTATAAAACATTTAACAGGGACTTGTTAACAGCCGGTATGCTAATTGATATTTTAGGACCATTTTCTGGCATTAAGGGGAGAATAAACCATAAGGAATGCTAGGAAATAGATTGCAATGTTACAGACATTCATTCCTTAGATCCACGTACAAAAGAATTTGTTCCAAAGTTTAGAAAATTATAGATTTCCAACACATTGCAAACAACATGCCGAACGCATTTACTAACCATAAAGGTGTCACTAAATCTTATATCCCTATAGTTAATGCATCAGAACAAGTAGAGGTAGCAAATAAAACTACTCCCAGTTGGAATAAAAGGGGGAGAAATCTGATCACAAAGGGAAAAGGCTTCTCCAAAGCCTTAGCAGGAACAAAGAAAATTAATATCTACGATAGTAAATGCAAATCAAGCTAAAGTTAGTAGACACAAAATAGATGTTCAACATCAGGAACCCAACATAAATGTGCACACAAATTCTAATGTTGGGCATCGAAACATTCAGACTCTGTTTTTATGGAAATCAAAAGGGTGCCTCAAGAAATCGATGAAATATCCATAAATTATATTGATTCAGGAGAATCATAAAATAGACAGACTACACTGGTCGACACATATTTCTTCTTGAAAATTGCTAATATCCTTCAACTGGATCCAGAGCCAAAATCTATGGAAAAGTGCCTGAAGTGCTTGGATTGATCTGAATGGAAGGAGGCAATTGAGGCAGAATTGCGCTCGCTTAACAAAAGAGAAGTATTTTCTAAAGTAATGCCTACTCCTCATAAAGCCTTTCATTTAGGAGCTAAATGGGTTTTTGTTCAAAAAAAGGACAAACTCAATAAGGTGGTGAGATATAAAGCGAGACTAGTAGCTCAAGGGTTTACGCAGGGATCTGGTGTCAACTACTACGATACATATTCTCCTCTAATGAGTGGAAATACATTTTAATAATTAATATCATTCGCAGTACAAATGAGTTTATTAATTTATTTAGTGGATGTGTTGACCGCTCTTTCCATATGGGTTGATGCAGATATTTATATGGAAGTCCTTGATGGACTTAAATTTTGAATCCAAACATAAAATCATAACATGTATTGTGTAAAATTACAAATTTCACTTTATGGCTTCGAGCAGTCGGGTAAAATGTGGTATAACTGACTCAGTGGTTTCCTTCTCAATAAAGGATACTCCAATAATGATGATTGCCCCTACGTTTTTATAAATAAATCCTCAAGGGGCTTTTGCATCATCTCAGTATATGTTATGACCTCAACATCATTGGTAACACAACAGATATAACTATAGCACACAATCATTTAATGGCGGAGTTTGAGATGAAATATTTTGGAAAAACAAATCCTGCTTAGGTTTACAAATTGAGCACCTTCCTCATGAATACTCGTTTATCAACCCGCCTATATTCAAAAACTTTTTTAAAAAAGTTCAACATGTATAAATCATATGCATCCAAAACACCCATGGTCGTGAGATCTCTTGATATTGTCCTTTTAGACTTAGGGATCATAACGAGGAGGTATTGACGCATGAGTTTCCATACCTCAGTGATATAGGAGCACTAATGTACCTCACATATTGTACTAGTGTGACGCCCGGGTAATTAAGCTACAGTGATCCTCTGCTAGTGATGCCACGTCACCTCGATTATAGTTGCTAATCTCGAGTTAGTTCGAAACCGATTCAAATTCAAATTGAAAATTTGGTAAATAATAAAAGTTTTCAAACATTAAAATAAAATTGTTCGGTTTGTACTAGATATTACATAGATAATTATGGTGTAGAAGACATAGTTTTATAAGATGCATAAATATTTTAAATTGAATTAAAACAGAGGAGAAAATAAATAAAAGAAAACAAACAAAACAAACAAAAAAACAGAAGACCGGAACCCCCCCCCCCCGCTGGGCCATGAGGCCCAGCTAGCTAGCCAGCCAACCGGCCCACCCCGGCCGTGGCCTATATGGCCTGCCTCTCCATTCCCCGAACCCTAGACCCCCAACCCCATTCCTCTCCTCCCTCGCTCCCCACGCGCCGCCACACACTAGCGCGCGCGCAGGGCAGCGCCCAAGCCCGTGCTCCTCCTACCTCCCGCCCCGTCGCCCGTT
>NC_041383.1:703514474-703515317 GCF_002162155.2 Triticum dicoccoides
GCGCCTCGCCCGTCCGCCCGTGCTCGCCTTCCCGTGCACACTCGCGGACGCCCCGTGCTGAGGCTCCGCGCGCACCGTGCTCGCCCACCGGCCGCCCGCGTCGTCCGGGCTTGCCGTGCCCGTGGCCGGCGCCTCCCCTTGTCGATCTGGGCATTGCCCAATCGGGCCGGGTGCCTGCGCCCGTAGCCACCGCTAGGCCCCCCCGGGCCACTGACTAGAGGGCCCCGCCCCAGAACGGTTAAAAAAAAGAAAGAAAGAAAAGAAAAGGAATTAGAAAAAAAATATTAAATAAATAAATAAATAATAACTAAAATAATTAAAATATTAATTAATTAATTAATTAATTAAGTTAATTAATCTTGATTAGATTAACCTAATCAGTAATAAGCTAATTAATCTGTTTCAGTTAATCATAGAGAATGACAGGTGGGTCCCCCTGGACCCACATGTTAGGTTGACCAAGTCAACTCTGTTGACTGCTGATGTCAGCATGACATCATGCTGATGTTATTAACCTGTTTTTCGAATTAATTAAATAATTAATTAAATTCCAGAAATTAATAAAATCCTTAGAAAATCATATCTTTTAATCCGTAACTCGGATTAAAATATTTTCAACATGAAAGTTGCTCAGAACGACGAGACGATTCCAGATACGCAACCCATTCGTCCGCCGCACCCCCCTAACCTACCGAACTCGCAACTTTCCCCCTCCGACTCCTATGCCCGAAAACGCCAAACACCGGGAATACTTTCCCGGGTGTTTCCCCCCTTCACCGGTATCACCTCATACCGCATTAGAACACGTCTAGCTCTGCTTGTTGTCCTGTTATGCACTTGCTT